>NC_036849.1:8692007-8750982 GCF_002910315.2 Salvelinus sp. IW2-2015 | reverse complement strand
ATTTACTGACATTACATTACATTATACTGACATACATTACACTTCCATTACATTACTGACTACATTACATATACTGCATTACTTGACATACATTACTTTGACATACATTACATTACTCAACTCTACTTAACATACATTACATCTATCATTACTGACATACATTTACATCACACTTACATATACATACTGACTTACATACATACATTACTGACATACATTACATCACTTTACATTACTGACATACATTACTCATACATTACTGACATACATTACACTACAATACTGACATACATTACATTCTACATTACGACATACATTACATTACTGACATACATTACATTACTGACTTACATTTACATTACATTACATTACTGAACATACATTGCATTACATTACTGACATCATTACATTACTGACATACATTACATTACATTACTGACTACATTTACATTACATTACTGACATTACATTACATTACATTACTGACATACATTACATTACTCTGGTGGGAGCTAAAGCTACAGAGTTACAGTTTGTACTACTCATTCTATTCTTGTTATGTACTGGATTACCGTTCTGTATTTTATGTTCAGGAGAAAAGTTTAAAAAAGAAAATGAATTAAGGACAATGTAATTGGCCAAAGTAATTGTCCTCAGACTATTTACATGAAACACATTCTTTTTCAACCAAGTGTCACACATAGTTTGCCTAGCTGACATTACTCCTGCCTAGAGGAATCTAATTAGACAGTCACATGAAGTAAGCCTCTGTGTTCCTCATTTAAAGCAGTGTCACATGGCTCAGAAAAAATACATTATTTGGGCTCTGTGACTTAAGGGCTTTGTGACTGTTTCAACACCTCGAACACCTTTTCAAATGACTGCTTCGACAACCTCCCTGTAGTAGTTTCCCAGTTTGATTCGAAGTGACCTGGGTATATTCCGATGAACTCTTATTAGTCTGTAAATAGTTATTTGATAGTTGTGGGTATGATTTGCCTACTGTAATGATAATGGTATAGGAATATTTCACATGATTGCCAGTTTAGTCTCTGCATCTTTAAATAATGAACCAAGTACGCTATATTTGACATTACCTAACATCAAATCATTGTAGACATTACAGGTTTTGCTCATGTATCTTTGAATAATAAGTATATTTGACCTGAGCATAACATCAAATATTTTGCTATTTTATTCACCTAAGAGAAATGTGCAGCCATATTCTCCCCAGCTGACTGAGCTAGAGGTGAACGGACACTGCTGCTGGCAACTGGACTGGATTTCACCTGCTATGTCATCTATACGCCCGACTTTTACAAATATTCTGATCCAAGGCATGTTGACTTGGTCATGGTGTTTATACCAGTGGTCCAACAGTATTAATCAACAGACAGCGGAGGTATTTGAAGAGACTGGTTCCCTGGCTAGAGAAGATAAATAACACTCTGGTGGCCCACGATGAGTTCAGCCTGAGGAGAGAAGAGAGAGAGAAAGGGCAGGGGAGACAGAACGAGAAGGAGAGAGAATGAGAGGGAGAGGGGGGAGACAGAGAGAGAGAGAGAGACAGAAAGAAAGAAAGAGTCGTGTAGGAGCTGGCTGTTCCTCTGCCTCATAACCACTGATAACCTCGACCTTGGGGCGTAAGAAGTAATTCTGGGATAACAGAACTCCTCGCCATGCAGTAGGAAACGAGCCTAGACCTATTCTAGTTCAGCTAGCAGCTGTAATGGTTAGCCTAGAGCTACTATAGTTACATTTACATTTAAGTCATTTAGCAGACGCTCAGCTAACAGCTGTAATGGTTAGCCTAGAGCTACTATAGTTCATCTAGCAGCTGTAATGGTTAGCCTAGACCAACTCCTTGTTCATCTAGCAGCTGTAATGGTTAACCTAGACCTACTCTAGTTCACTAGCAGCTGTAATGGTTAACCTAGACCTACTCCAGTTCAGCTAGCAGCTGTAATGGTTAGCCTAGACCTACTCTAGTTCATCTAGCAGCTGTAATGGTTAACCTAGACCTACTCCAGTTCAGCTAGCAGCTGTAATGGTTAGCCTAGACCTACTCTAGTTCAGCTAGCAGCTGTAATGGTTAGCCTAGACCAACTCCTTGTTCATCTAGCAGCTGTAATGGTTAGCCTAGACCTACTCTAGTTCATCTAGCAGCTGTAATGGTTAGCCTAGACCTACTCTAGTTCATCTAGCAGCTGTAATGGTTAGCCTAGACCTACTCTAGTTCAGCTAGCAGCTGTAATGGTTAGCCTAGACCTACTCTAGTTCAGCTAGCAGCTGTAATGGTTAACCTAGACCTACTTCAGTTCAGCTAGCAGCTGTAATGGTTATCCTAGACCTACTCTAGTTCAGCTAGCAGCTGAATGGTTAGCCTAGACCAACTCCTTGTTCATCTAGCAGCTGTAATGGTTAACCTAGACCTACTCTAGTTCATCTAGCAGCTGTAATGGTTAACCTAGACCTACTCCAGTTCAGCTAGCAGCTGTAATGGTTAGCCTAGACCAACTCCTTGTTCATCTAGCAGCTGTAATGGTTAACCTAGACCTACTCTAGTTCATCTAGCAGCTGTAATGGTTAACCTAGACCTACTCCAGTTCAGCTAGCAGCTGTAATGGTTAGCCTAGAGCTACTATAGTTCATCTAGCAGCTGTAATGGTTAGCCTAGAGCTACTATAGTTCATCTAGCAGCTGTAATGGTTAGCCTAGACCAACTCCTTGTTCATCTAGCAGCTGTAATGGTTAACCTAGACCTACTCTAGTTCAGCTAGCAGCTGTAATGGTTAACCTAGACCTACTCCAGTTCAGTTAGCAGCTGTAATGGTTAGCCTAGACCAATCCTTGTTCATCTAGCAGCTGTAATGGTTAACCTAGACCTACTCTAGTTCATCTAGCAGCTGTAATGGTTAACCTAGACCTACTCCAGTTCAGCTAGCAGCTGTAATGGTTAGCCTAGACCTACTCTAGTTCAGCTAGCAGCTGAATGGTTAGCCTAGACCAACTCCTTGTTCATCTAGCAGCTGTAATGGTTAGCCTAGACCTACTCTAGTTCATCTAGCAGCTGTAATGGTTAGCCTAGACCTACTCTAGTTCATCTAGCAGCTGTAATGGTTAGCCTAGACCTACTCTAGTTCAGCTAGCAGCTGTAATGGTTAGCCTAGACCTACTCTAGTTCAGCTAGCAGCTGTAATGGTTAACCTAGACCTACTCCAGTTCAGCTAGCAGCTGTAATGGTTAGCCTAGACCAACTCCTTGTTCATCTAGCAGCTGTAATGGTTAACCTAGACCTACTCTAGTTCATCTAGCAGCTGTAATGGTTAACCTAGACCTACTCCAGTTCAGCTAGCAGCTGTAATGGTTAGCCTAGAGCTACTATAGTTCATCTAGCAGCTGTAATGGTTAGCCTAGACCAACTCCTTGTTCATCTAGCAGCTGTAATGGTTAACCTAGACCTACTCTAGTTCAGCTAGCAGCTGTAATGGTTAACCTAGACCTACTCCAGTTCAGCTAGCAGCTGTAATGGTTAGCCTAGCCAACTCCTTGTTCATCTAGCAGCTGTAATGGTTAACCTAGACCTACTCTAGTTCATCTAGCAGCTGTAATGGTTAACCTAGACCTACTCCAGTTCAGCTAGCAGCTGTAATGGTTAGCCTAGACCTACTCTAGTTCAGCTAGCAGCTGTAATGGTTAGCCTAGACCAACTCCTTGTTCATCTAAGCAGCTGTAATGGTTAGCCTAGACCTACTCTAGTTCATCTAGCAGCTGTAATGGTTAGCCTAGACCTACTCTAGTTCATCTAGCAGCTGTAATGGTTAGCCTAGACCTACTCTAGTTCAGTAGCAGCTGTAATGGTTAGCCTAGACCTACTCTAGTTCAGCTAGCAGCGTTAATGGTTAACTAGACCTACTTCAGTTCAGCTAGCAGCTGTAATGGTTAGCCTAGACCTATCTAGTTCAGCTAGCAGCTGTAATGGTTAGCCTAGACCTACTCTAGTTCAGCTAGCAGCTGTAATGGTTAACCTAGACCTCTCTAGTTCATCTAGCAGCTGTAATGGTTAGCCTAGACCAACTCCTTGTTCATCTAGCAGCTGTAATGGTTAACCTAGACCTACTCTAGTTCATCTAGCAGCTGTAATGGTTAACCTAGACCTACTCCAGTTCAGCTAGCAGCTGTATGGTTAGCCTAGACCTACTCTAGTTCAGCTAGCAGCTGTAATGGTTAGCCTAGCCAACTCCTTGTTCATCTAGCAGCTGTAATGGTTAGCCTAGACCTACTCTAGTTCATCTAGCAGCTGGTAATGGTTAGCCTAGACCTACTCTAGTGCATCGTCAGTAATGTAATGTATGTCAGTAATGTAATGTAATGTATGCCGGCCAGCCACAGATCATCTGTAGGAACTCACCCACATGCAACCTACAGGATGTTATATTGTATTTACAACCAGACCTGGTTTCAAATACTATTAAGGGTGTTTCAATTACTGTCAAAAACATTTTGAAGTAAGATTTTGGATATTTTTTCTTCAAAAATACAAGTAGTTGAATATTGTAAAGTATTTGGAAATACACTTGGAAAGTATTCTGCTGTAATGGCCTTGGGTGAAGGTAAATGGAAGTTGGAGATTAGTTAGTCCCCTACCTCGTGGACAGGAGCCTCTACCCCAGTGTTCTTGACACTGTAAGGTAGATTTTGGGGTAGTAGAGTGTGCAGTGTATAGTGCCCCCTATTGGCCCCCCGCAGAAGTACACATAGATACTCCAGTAACCTTGATCCAGGCGTCTATCCTCTCCTACAGTATATACAGTAATCCACATGGATGGTAAAGGACACTACAACCAGTAAGGGACAGGTCCTGGAGGAGGGTTCCAAAATAGGGGAGGGTTGTCAAACTCTTTTCTTTTGCTTTGGGGAGGGTTGTGTATTTTTTTTTATTGGGCACAGGAGAGGGTAGTGCGTTTTTCCCCCTGGTTTACATTCACTCTTTTGCAGGTTTTACTATATAATTTCTTCCATCCTAGCCAAATTCCCTCATCTGCTTCATGCACCTCCCCTATGTGAAGGTGTTTTGGTACATCCCTTATGCAATACACTTTTCCACATGTTAACTTTAACTATACCACAGGTCAATATAGTCTACCAGTCTAACTGTCTATCCTGCCCTCTATCCACCAGTCATAGTGACAATAGTGGTAGGTTGAATCGTTTGTCCAGCTCAAAAAGCTCCCCTATTGGTCTCGTTTAGAGACAAAATAATTATCCTACCTACACTAGTCTGCAACACCACAATGCAATGAATAATTGCATTATTGTTTGCATAAGTGAGTATATAATTCTACTCTAGGCTGCAGTGAACATTTTATTTGAATACTGGTACAGAAGCCCTGTGATATGAATGTTTCATTCCATTTGAATCAGTTGTGGGTCTACTCTGAACAGTTTGTGAAAGCACAGTAGCAGGCCAGTCTGGCTGTATTTTTACGTCTGATACTGAGATGCGCTGTCAGTTGCAGATCATCATTCTACTAAGTCATCCTAAAATAATGTGGCCACTTGCAGTGAGCTCCAAAAGTATTGGGACAGTGCATTTTTGTTGTTGTTTTGGCTCTGTACTACAGCAACTTTGGATTTGAAATGATACAATGATGATGAGGTTAAAGTGCAGACTGTCAGCTTTAATTTGAGGGTATTTTCATCCATATCGGGTGAAACATTTAGAAATTACAGCACTTTTCTACCAAGTCCCCCCGTTTTAGGGGACCAAATGTATCGGGACAAATTCACTTATATGTGTAGTCAAAGGTTTATTTGGTCCCATATTCCAAGCACACAATGATTGCATCAAGCTTGTGACTATACAAACTTGTTGGATGCATTTACTGTCTGTTTTGGTTTTGTTTCAGACTATTTTGTGCCCAATACAACACATTACTGAGTATCACTCTCCATATTTTCAAGCATGGTGGCTGCATCGTGTTATGGGTATGCTTGTAAACATTAAGGACTGGGGAGTTTTTCAGGATAAAAAATAAACGGAATGGCGCTCAGCACAGGTAAAATCCTAGAGGAAAACCTGGTTCAGTCTCCTTACCACCTGACACTGGGAGATGAATTCAGCTTTCAGCAGGACAATAACCTAAAACACAAGGCCAAATCTACACTGGAGTTGCTTACCAAGAAGACAGTGAATGTTCCTGAGTGGCCGAGTTACAGTTGACTTAAAATGGGTGTCTAGCAATGATCCGGAACCAATTTGACAGCGCTTGAAGAAATTTGAAAAGAATAAATGGGCAAATGTTGCACAATCCAGGTGTGGAAAACTCTTAAAGACTCTCAGCTGCCAAAGTTGCTTCTACAAAGTATTGACTAAGGGGGGATCTTTATCTGCATTTCATTTTCAATACATTTGCAAAAATTTCTAAAAACATGTTTTCACTTTGGCATTATGGGGTAATGTGTGTAGATGGGTGAGGAAATAAAAACATTTAATCAATTTTAAATTCAGGCTGTAACACAACAAAATGTGGAATAACTCAAGGGGTGTGAATACCTTCTGAAGGCACCGTATATGTATAAAAGAAATCAATCAATCCAAACTGTGCAGCGGCCATTTGATGAATGGAAAGAGACATCTGTTACAAAACACCAATGTTGAATGACATTCGGAGAGTGTCTAGCCAAGTCTTCGATACTGGGTAAGTCTACAAGGTAGGGAGGTATGTATATTCTATTTGTCAAGATTGACATAGTCTATTTATGGTGGTGTTGAAAACGTAAACCATGATAATGAAATGCCCGAAGTCGGTATGCTTTGTTTATTGGTTTTCTGGTGCATTGGCACAGAAACCTGTTGGTGGAAAATTCGATGCATATATTTTATATAATTATAAATATGGCATCAAAATATTTCCCCATAGTTGATCATTGACTACAATTGGCTCTGATCGTATAATAATGAAACAGCCAGTGCGAGTGAGCTCGTCCATGGTGGTCGGCGAACCCTCAACCTTCTGGCCCATAGCCCTGCGTGACATCACCCGTGCCACAAAAGCATGCTGAAGTGGCAAAGTCGATATCCATGTCTATAAACACAGGATTGATACAGTTATTATGACTTGTGGCCGTAAACATTATTTTGAGTTAATTCTAAGGGGGGGGGGCATGCAATTTATTTTACAGTACAAGGGGAGGGTCATGTGAAAATATTGTAACATTGGAGGATTATTTTTTTATGACACCTTGAGTTGGGCCAGCCGTCAATATATATATTTATTTAATCAGAAAGAGGAATCCCAATGAAATCAGTCTTGGATGACATTAGGAAAAAAAAATGTTTTACATATATGTAGAATTACAAGTTGTGAGACTGCAATATGTCTTTCATATCGAACATTTACACATTAGAGGTGATAGAATCTAAGATTAAATCACAAAATCCACTTGCTCTCAACACCTCTAAAATGTTGTGAGAATTTTCTTCTCTCTCTGATTTAGGTCAAAGTAATACTCTCTCAGTCAGAAAGTGGAGAAAGTAGAACATTACAAAATCCATCATATACTGAACATTGAGATTATCATTCAGAACTATACAAGTTTGTTGCATGCCTAACAGGTATTTTACCCCGAAACCTCTTTATCCAAAGGACACGTGATAGAGAAACCAATCAAGGGACTTTATTATTTTTCTTTTAGTTCCTGTTCAAATTGAAGCTATCCTGGGGTCTCTGTAATGGACAGTTATCCAATCTCCCTCACTCTGATTGAGATGATGATGCTCATATGAAAGTAACTCTCATTTCATGCCTTTAGAACATTGGTTTGTCATAGGGGCCCTTATTAAAGCTCTGGACTCTAATTTTCTCTTTCTCACTTAGGGGTCTTTTATGATTATGGTTACCAAGGTGACGTTATGCACGGCTTCAGCATACACCACTGGTGTCACCGTGGTGAATAACAGAGAGAGCAAGGTGAGTAGGACCGGGAAAATTGCATGCCATTACTGTTAATATTTACTCATTAAAAAATCCTAGCGAACTGGAGGGATGCTTGCACAATTCCTAATTCTTTAAATCAACCGCTGAACATACCCTTCATTATGACCCGGCCACTCATTTTCGTATTCTCTCTCTCTCACTCTCTCCCTATATCTCTTTTTAAAGGACATTAAAAGTAAGATGGAATTAATTAAGGGAATTAAATTAGGATGAGAAGAACTTTCTTTAAAAAAAAATGTTTCCCCCCCCATTGCTTTTTACATAGAAACAATTACTTTGATGGTGTTTTACTTGCCATCTAAATGATACAGTTTAAAGGTTTTGGAAGAAGCTGGTTTAGGAGAAAATGTTACATCCTTTTTAGGAAATGTTATTGTGAGTCTTGTGTTTGGAGTCTATGCATTACTTGACAGCTCGCTGTATTTATACACTATAGTGTAAAATAAACATTCCACTAGGGACAAACTGCTTAAATCAATGTTGTTTCAATATCATTTTTCAATGTATTGTGACATGGAATCTATGTGGAAAATATATTTGCTTTGAAAAAAGTAATACACTTTTGTTTTGAGGGTAAAATTTCAACCACAGGATTATGTCATCATCGTAACCAGGGTTGGGGAGTAACAAAAACCCGGCAACTGTAATCCGTTACATTACCAGCAAAAATATTGTAATCAGATTACAGATACTTTTGAAAAACTAGATGATTACTTGGAGGATTACTTTTGAATTCAGAAAGGATGTTTGCGGGAAAAAAATCTGTTTTCTCAATGACATTCAAATCAGCATTGAAAAAAGATGCAAGTTTATGTTTGTTCCACCTGAGCGAGTTTGACCACAAGTCAGAGACCACTATGATGACACACCAAATGTGTTTGATGGATTGCGGATAGGAGCAGGAATAGGCTTTTGTAGGCTACAGTCATTTTTTGACTAATAAATTATATATACAGTACCAGTCAAAAATTTGGACACACCTACTCATTCAAGGGTTTTTCTTAATTTTTACTATTTTCTACATTGTAGAATAATAGTGAAGACATCAAAACTATGAAATAACACATATGGAATCAAAAACGTGTTAAATAAATCAAAATATATTTGAGATTTCTCACATATGCTGAGTACTTGTTGGATGCTTTTCCTTCACTCTGCGGTCCAACTCATCCCGAACCATCTCAATTGGTTTGAGGTCGGGTGATTGTCTTGGCCAGGTCATCTGATGCAGCACTCCATCACTCTCCTTCTTCGTCAAATAGCCCTTACACAGCCTGGAGGTGTGTTGGGTCATTGTCCTATTGAAAAACAAATGATAGTCACACTAAGCGCAAACCAGATGGGATGGCATATCGCTGCAGAATGCTGTGGTAGCCATGCTGGTTAAGAGTGCCTTGAATTCTAAATAAATCACAGACAGTGTCACCAGCAAAGCACCCCCCCATACCATCACACCTCCTCCTCCATGCTTCATGGTGTGAACCACACATGCAGAGATCATCCGTTCACCTACTTTGCGTCTCACAAAGACCCAGCGGTTGGAACCAAAAATCTCAAATTTGGACAGATTTCCACCGGTCTAATGTCCATTGCTCGTGTTTCTTGGCCCAAGCAAGTCTCTTCTTCTTATTGGTGTCCTTTAGTAGTGGTTTCTTTGCAGCAATTCAACCATGAAGGTCTGATTCATGCAGTCTCCTCTGAACAGTTGATGAAGCATTTATTTGGGTTGCAATTTCTGAGGTTGGTAACTCTAATGAACTTCCTCTGCAGCAAAGGTAACTCTGGGTCTTCCTTTCCTGTGGCGGTCTTCATGAGAGCCAGTTTCATCATAGCGCTTGATCGTTTTTGCGACTGCAGTTGAAGAAACTTTCAAAGTTCTTGACATTTTCCGGATTGACTGACCTTCGTGTCTTAAAGTTATGATGGACTGTCGTTTCTCTTTGCTTATTTGAGCTGTTCTTGCCATAATATGGACTTGGTCTGTTACCAAATAGGGCTATCTTCTGTATACCACCCCTACCTTGTCACAACACAACTGATTGGCTCAAACACATTAAGGAAACTTTTGACTGGTACTGTATGTATGTATGTACGTACGTGTATGTATGTATATATATATATATATATATATATATATATCCATTGATTCTTATATTGATATATATCCATTGATTCTTCCATTGATATATATATATATATATCCATTGATTCTTATATTGATATATATCCATTGATTCTTCCATTGATATATATATATATATCCATTGATTCTTGACGTATTGAAATATAAGCTTGTTTTACTCCAATGTTTTTTTACATTGTAAATGTAAATAAACATTGTTTAGCCTCATAATATAGCCTCATAAACAATCATGTTGATATCATGGATGGTCAGTCCTTGCATCCATAGCTCTGTCTATTAATCTGAGAGTAGTTACATTTCTCCAGGCCCATTCCTCAGCTTTTTACCAAAACAGAGGCGGGGTGGCCGTTTTGTTATTGTTTCATCTGTGGATTTGCCCTTTAAAACAGCTGCATATTATCAAGATATTAAAGTGTCACAAAAAAAAAGGTAAACAATTGGCCTATAGCAAATGCAGCATATGGCAGTCATTTTTCACATGTAAATAGCACTTTTCAGTAGCGCTCAAAGCAATCCATTCCATGAGCGCAGCATTTTGAGCGCAGTATTATATTTTCAAACTCGAATCAATGAGGACCAATCAGTCCTCCATGACAACAAAATCATAATCAACAGAGTAGGGTTGGCTAAACGGTCCTTAGTTTGGGGTTATGCTCAGGTAAAACAATTTGGCTAATCTATACTTCCATATTTCCAAGTCCTATTCTTGAAAATCAAGGGGTATAACATTTATTGGAATGACTGGAATTCTGATAGACTTTGGGTTTTAATGTAAAGATATCATTTAATCGTATTATTATATGTAGTAGAAAGTGATGGGTTAGAAGAAGCCTACATAACCATCCCATAAAGTAACATTTAACATCCACATATGGCCAGCTATGTAAACTATAACATTGACTTATCATACAATAAATGTTGTTCAATTGGTAACAAACATTTTTGTCTTCTTCTAATGCCTCTTAAGGGGAAAGTAATCTAAAAGTAACTGAATGTAATCAGATTATGTTACTGAGTTTTGGTAATCCAAAAGTTACGTTACTGATTAAAATTTTGGACAGGTAACTAGTAACTGTAATGGATTACATTTAGAAAGGAAGCTACCCAACCCTGATCGTAACCAATTTTCAACCTAGACAAACCTAGTATAAAATATTTTGAATTTGTACCTTTGAAACAATGTCAGATTTTCAACGTAATACTCACCATAAGAAAAAAATAACAATAGGATTGGCAGCACCTCCTACTGAAGAGTTGATCTATCTACAAGCTATCACTTCGGTGTCCCATCCAGGATTTTAACCAAGCCCTGCTTAGCTTTGATATGTCACTGACTATTACCAATGTGCTATCGTGAGAATAATTGTTGAGAAATCTTCACTTAATAGACTGTTGCTATCCAAGTCATTCCAAAGGACAGGTTCAACAGAGCAAATGAAATGTAACCATCCTTTATCAATCATGTACAATCAATTATGCTATTTAGGTCTATATAGCATTTGGGAAGTCATCAACAGCTAATGTTTCAATTCAGCCCAGGATTCAACTAAACAACTGACAATACATACAGGCCTAGGGATTCAAGCTCTGGTTGATTTTAAATGGAATCTACAAGTTAATTAAGAAATATGTTGGATTCACGTCTCCATCTCAACCAAAAATAAAAGTTAAACAATATGATTAAATCAAATCAAACTGTATTTAAACGTTAATTTGAAGTTTAATTTGATTCAATTTAGTCTTATTCTTTAATTGAGATTTTGGTTGAAATAGAGACGTGAATCCAACATATGAATGATTAATTTGTAGACAAACTGGAATTAAAGCCAGACTCAGTGGCACAGATGGAGCTATCCAAGCAGAACATACATCTACATCAACAGTTGATATTTGGTTGTGTTGTCAACCAAACACAATTCAATGTTACTTTTGTAAGACAGTAAACAGCCTAATGTTAAGGTTATCTTACAAACTAATGTAACAGTATTTGATCAACCTTAAAATGAGTAACACATCCAGGGCCACATTTTGAGGTTACTGTAACAATAAATGTCTTCTTATGTAATCATAGAAAACGTGCATGTTCAGGGTCTGTGGAAATCTTTACAATTGCTATAATAATCTGCACAGAATCTCAAACGACATTGATCACTTGCACCATGTACTTTAATGTAATCTCAACTAACTGCAATCCAGGCCATTTAGTTGCGCTGTTAGATCAAGCATAGTGACACATTAAGTTGTTGTAAAAACAAACAAAATATTTCACATTGTATTCCCATTTCAACTTTGGTGTCCTTTTAAAATGCTGAAAGTGTAGTGATAGCACATTTATGTGACAACTGAACCAAAGATCTGACATTGATTTTCCATTGGAATTTGATTGTGCTTTTAGACGGTTGAAAGCATAGTGCATTGGGAATTCAACAAACTTTTGTCTGTCTTTTTAAGTGGGTGAAAATAGTTTGGTATCTCATTGATCAACGTATCTACCAAATATTACCCAGTTCTCCATTTTAAAATGACGTGGTGCACCCAGTGGGATAGCTGTTATTGAAAAACTATTTAAGGAATCAAATAAACGTTCTAATATTAATGTCAAACTTTCTAGGGGGGAAATTCCTAGGCAGTCATATACATATTCGTATTCATCTCAAGTCTGAGACACAAAGGAGTTCCTCCATCTTATTTAGGTAATCACACACAGGTCAGTCAAAAGCCTGTCAAACTCAGTGGGTAGGGAGAATCTACACTAGCACTCAAGAGCAAAAAGAATGTCCGGAAAATAAAATGGATATGTTATTTTGTATTTTCAAAGCATTCTTATTCTACACAGGATACGACATATTTTCATTTAACTTTGGATTCTACAGATTATTCTCATAAACTCTCTTCTATAAAAGAGACATGTTCAAATGTTACACGAACATATGAAAAAACATAAACTGTACTACTGTACATGATAAGCTGATTGTATGTATTTTTTTCCTTCAGACAAATTCACCCAGGTCCAGCTCTCATCAACATTCTAGTGTCTGTGAAACCAAACCAGTATCTGACCTACATTCCCAGCAACTGGCACGCAGACGGATAATTCCTCTGAATAAAATAGTTCCATGATATAACCATTGACTGACTGAGCAGGAGATAGAGTGGGTGGACTGACAGACAGAAACGGCACGTCAGTGACACAAAGAAAGCTGCTCAGAGTGCTAAGTACGCATCTTAACATGAGCAGGCCCAGCCCAGTTAGAGTTAAGACCAATATTTACATTCCTCTTAATTGCTAATTAGAAGAATAACATGCTTTGGAGAGGAAGCATGATCAACAGACAGCACTAACGGAAGACCCGGGTAGACCCGTGTGGCATAGAGGAACACTAACATTGACCTGCTGTGTCGATGGATAGCCAGAGAGGAAGGTTTGTTAAAACCCTAAACCTGACTCCCCCTGCCAAGCCTGTAATCCCACTAATCTCCACCATATTGCCCAAGAACAAGCAGAGACTCAGCAGCTAGGCATCCAATGCCTGTCTCCCTCAATCCCAGCACAATGCACCCACTCGCTTGGTCAGTCTGGCAAACCACTCTCAACGCAAACACACAGGAACGTTGCAGTGTTGGTGGTGTAACTGCACAGAGTTTGCTGTAGTGGTGGTGGACGTTGTTGGTGGGGGCAATAAGGGAAATGCTTCCCTGCTCGATCACTTCTGCTCCTGGCCCCTTGCGTGCAAGGCAGGGTGTGCCCATTGATGCCAACTATTACCTTTCAGACAGAGGGGCTTCTCGCTCGCCGGGTGGCTCTGCACTGGCAGCCGGAGAGAGAGAAGTGATGACCCAGAATAACTTAGTCCAACAACTTCTAGGAGAGTACGGTGGAATAATCAGGCCTTTTTATCTATAGGCCTATCTCTCTCTCTCTCCTAGTCAGAGTCAGACACAGAGACATTTTGCAGCAGAGTGAACGTTGAGCGATCAGCACGGAAATTCTGTGAGCCTCTTAACTACTCTGTTACCAAACAGCTAGCAGTAACATAACAAACAATCATATGAGCATAAACAGGCAAAGTGTGAAATCCCAGGCAAACAGACCTTGAGGGAGATGGGAGAGAAAGCCTGTGAACATGCGTATGTGAATCTGTCTCAAGATGAATTGACAGGAAAATTGCTTCATGACTTCAGATTTTCTCTACCCGCACAAAGACAATAGCCTGCAGTGGATACAGACAACAGCACATTTGTGTTTGGCCTAAATAAGTTCCCATGATGCTCTCTGGCACAGTGCGGTGCAGCAAGGTTGATCCCATCCCAGCCCCTATCCCGGGACCCTGCATTCCGCACCGCTAACTCCCTGACACTTCCATGAACCATGCACTTGAAACGTTGCACAGTAATTGATGTTGATCCTAGCATGTGTTCAGACTCCACTGCAAATTAAGACGGAAAAGGTTATCATAATATTTAGCTATCCTAATTTGTAGAACTTGAACTGTTCCCTGTGGGGGCATCCAGAGGATACATTTATTGTTTTTAAGTTTAAGTTTTGACTAAGGGGATGGCAATATTGCTGAAATATTAAAGAGAGTAGACACTCCAACAATCATTTGGCAGCCTAGCTGTCGGGACAGAGGGCTGACCAGGATGTAGAACAAAGACTTCAGCCCTCCAACTCCAACATCTGAAGGGCTTCTCAGTGGGTGTGAAGCAAGGTGCAAGGTTCAGCTTAAATAAAATGTGCCGTTGTGGACTGTGTGCCCCTCCCCTTACCCAACCCCATTTAACAAACCTCAGGCTCCATCTAATGGCATTAGGTATTCCATCTGTGTATTCTAAGAAGATCTACTAATTCTAATAACTAATTGTCGTTATTAGATTAAAAACTATTTGGCACTCTTTTTCCAGAGCTAGGGCATAAATTACACAATCATTGAGATAGTAAATGGATTCAGGGCCATTGAAGGAGTCATTTTATTTAGTTGATTCTGTTGAATAATTGGAATGAATGGAATGTTTAATTGATGTAATATATTTTGATTGAGAACATCCCATGTGGAGTGTGTGATTTGTAAGGTTATTCATTCAATTTGTCTCAATGTCAGGTTCTTTAGTTGAGCTATTTCTGGTTTCAATTGGAACCCAATGTCTATAATACTTTAGATATGTATTTTATACATTCCTTGTGCACAACCTAGCAACATCTAGGGCTATATAGCTATTGGAAAAGTATGTTTAATTTGTGAAACTTATATTAAAATGTATTTCCTCTTCTGCAGACAAATAAATAAATAGGCCTATTCCATGCAAGAATGTGTGTTGTCATATTGTACTTAATATTTCAAATGCAAACAGATTAAAACCAATTTTTGTTTCCCAATAAAGTGGCAATGAGTGTATTATGTATAAAGACAGATCCCTATCAAATGTAGGCATTTTCAGGAAATTATATGCCGATGGGTATAATAAAAGCTTAATTTATTTCTTTAACCTTTATTTAACTAGGCAAGCCAGTTAATTAAGAACAATTTCTTATTTACAATGACGGCCCACCCCGGCCAAACCCGGACGACACTGGGCCAATTGTGCGCTGCCCTATGGGACTCCCAATCACGGCTGGTTGTGATACAGCCTGGAATCAAACCAGGGTCTGTAGTGACGCCTCTAGATGCAGTGCCTTAAACCTCTGCGCCACTTAATGCAGAGAACGGGGTTGACTTTTAATTTGTTCAAATCTATGCACCGTTCTGATTCAAGTGAAAAGGAAATAATTCGGCCCACCAGCTGACAGTTTTAGAGCCTATATCTAAATTACATAGAGTAAATAACTGTATAGCAGACATCAACAGATGCAATCTATGACAGAGGCTAATAGCACAGGCCTACAATCGTACAATAGGCATACAATCATACAATAGGCATACAGTGAGCTCCAAAAGTATTGGGACAGTGACAGATTTTTTGTTGTTTTGGCTCTGTTTGTTACCCCACCAAAAGTAACTAACCTCTCGTTATTGTAATGGTGAGAGGTTAGCATGTCTTGGGGGTATGATATTTGTGAGTCTGTAACTTTCTCATTCATCATTATTCACGATTCATTCCGGACGATCTGCAATCATGGTAGCATCCACATTAATGTAGAAGTGTTTAGAAACATATTATATTCTTATTTACAATAAAAGTGACTCGAAAATGACACAATACATTTTTACCATTTATTTCTATTGGGCCAAAGCAAACAGCAAATGCATCCAACAAGTTTGTAGTCACAAGCTTTATGTAATCATTGCATGCTAGGAATATGGATCAATACTAAACTTTTGACTACTTTAATACACATAGTTGAATTTTTCCCAATACTTTTGGTCCCTAAAATTTGGGGGGCGGGACTATGTACAAAACATACTGTAACTTCAAAATGGTTCACCCAATTTGGATGAAAATCCCTCAAATTAAAGCTGACCATCTGCACTTTAACCTCATAGTCATTGTATCATTTCAAATATAAAGTGCTGGAGTACAGAGCCAAAACAACAAAACATTTGTCACTGGCTCAGTACTTCTTCACTTTATGTATGTCTAGGTGCAGATTGTTGACATGAATTAGGCCTACAAACGAAAAGAAAGAAGATGAAAAAACTTTCATTAGGCTAAATAAATATATTTGTTCTCTGTGATCTGTAGGCAATGTTTGTGTGTGTTAAAGGTCTGTTTATAGCGGAGTTAGTTTCGCTAGAAAAATTGTCTCATGCTGTCGTTGCTCACTGGCCGGTGCAGCTACGGTTGTTGTAAGGAATGTGTTTGGATTTGCAGAGTGACGGAGGGCAGAGTACAACTGCAGGTGTACATTCTTGAGACCGCAACCTGCTATCTACTCAACACCACACTATTCCGCGCGCTAATGGGTTCGCTTCGTCCGCCTGGGCTCATGAGCCCAGGCGCTATAGTCCCGCGCTCATAGGGAAACAACAGATCTATAAATGTACGTGTGTTGTTGTGTCAAATAAACACCAACGGACGCATTAATGGTCACCAAGCATTCTATATTCAAAGTTGAGAAACTCTTTTCAAATGATCCTTTGGGACCGACATGGAAAGGAAAACAGTCCTGACACAAAATCAATATCAGAGGAGGAATCAAAGCCATCACTAAACGGTGCAGGGAGAGAAAGGCAGACCACCTGCTGTAGTTTAGTGTAGCCTAGCCTACATGAAGAAGTGTCGTTTGGTTGGTAGGCTATGTTCTCAAAATGGACATGCCCTCCTCGTCTTGCAAATGGATGTTTTATTTGAAGAATTCCACATTTGATGATAATGACGTTTTGTGCCTATTAATTTACTTTATGCATGTAGAGTCTTTTATTTTGTTGTTTTCTGTGTGCAAACATGGAATTGGGTGGAGTAGGAGTATTTGTCTGTTTTCTTTATTGTCGTCTAACAGAAGTACTAAATAATTTAGATGTGGTAAACTGTTCTTACATTTGTTTTCCTTTTGGTAGAATTATTTGTGCCAACAGTGACAGGATGAATAAACGAGTTACTAAGGCAACAATCCCATGTTTTCTCTGGAAACAGAACATATGGTTTATCATCGGTAGAACTTGTGATTACTCATTAGCATATCGACTACATTTCTTCTGCTGCAAATCCATCATACAACCCGCTAGAAAATAAACGTTGTCGACAGCTCTCTTCTATTTTGAATAAAATGTGACAAACCTCTGCAGTGCAAAGAGAATATGCAGATTAAGCTAATACATGACTTTTATGTGAATTTGATTGATTTATGTATTTTTGCAGACACGGGGCCATTACAGATGAGGGCTATTCGACGTGACATTTTCAGTCACTAGTAGGGCCTATAAATTGTTTCCATCCTTTGCATCGTTTAATTATTATTATTTTTTATTTTTTTACACTTTTCCGGTTTGATTTGATTATCATTATTGAGATGTCTGTTTGGTTCTCTTTTATTTGGTTTGCGCGCGCGCTGTGATTAAGACTAGACTATGACACAATATTACAATTATTGTTTATTTGTGGCTTTTTCCCGCCATAGAAATATAATTATCATGTTATAATTGTTAATGTAGGGAATTTGTGTATTAGTAAATCTTATTTAAAAATAATAGTATGAATATTAGGATATTTAAATAACAATAATCGTATTCTAATAACAGCAACAAAAATAACATTGTTAATAATAATGTAGACTAATAATAATAATAAATACAATCAGTTACATTATTATTATTTAGAAATAATAACACTAACAATAATACAGTTGCTAATAAGAACCATAGCAGACTAGTACAATAAAAAATGTCATATTGAACATTTCGGCGTTTAATTAAATCCTCGGGAGACCAGTGCTTGACTTGGGCAGGAGCTCACCGGAGTTGAGTACCGGCACCTCACATTTTCTACTGCTAGAGCTCCTGTTCCTCTTATAGAATATTAGCTCAAAAGTAGTGTGGCGCTCCTGCACCTAAATATAAACAGTAACGGCACCCAAAATGAGTACCGGAACCTATTTCAGTCCAAGTCAAGCACTGCTGAGACTAAATTGTAATTTACGTTGGGTTATACAAGCGAAATCGTGCATAGTGCACACCCAAAGTAGGCTTTAGCCTACAGCTATAACAAGTGAATATCCTGCCTTTCCAAATATGTATTGCTGTATTTTCATGGGCTCTTATTGGATATAGGCTATTTGTGATATGTTTGTAATAATGTTCTTAATAAGTCAATGATCCTAATTATTAATGCGTTCAAAAGCCAACCTTATCTTATAAAGAGAAGAGGGCTGCTGCCTTTTTCTCTCTCGATAGGCCACATAGCTAATGATGATTTGCAAATCTTTAATCTAATCATGCATCTATAGCTTTCAGATGGCAAGGTGTGAAACCTCTTCCGCTATTTGGACAAATATGCGGGGGAAGTGCACACAGCCTGCCTACTGCATTCGTTTATGTTCAACAGAAATATGAAATAAAGCAAATGAATTGCGCTGCATGGTTATCATACTCTCAGATGAATTTGGTAATTTAAGTTTATGGTAGTTTCAGTAGACTAATGTTACTGCACGTAAGAAGGATGCAGTTCGCTCTTGTTGAGTTAATAATGCTGTTTCGATAGAAATATAGGCTACATGGCGTAGTGTTTGCAAATTATTTTACTTTAAGTATTCACTGCCGTTCTTATTTTTTGCAGTTGGCTATTTGAGTATAGCCTACAATAGTATGCCATGGTACGCAAATCAGGAGCTAAGTCACAAGGCCAGTACTTGTTTTGTCAAAATATAATATTGTTTTTGTCATGCATGGAATGCATGTGGCTAATAGCAACACATATTTGTTTTCATTTAGTGTATTTCTTAATTTTGTATGTTTTTCTTGTGGCCCTTGTTGTCCAAATAAACACATAATAGGTATACATGAACACTGATCCATTGGCTAAAACGGGAAACATTTTGTATTGAGCGCCATCTCCTGGTAGAATAGAAATGGTTGTACATTCAACAGTGCGTGTAACTTCTAAATGTGCCTGTATAAACCACCTACGTGTTCTTTGCCTTTGCCTCTACAGTATGAAATTGATAACTTAAATACTTAAAATAATACAAAAATAACATATCTCGCTTTTTAACGTGATTATGAATCAGTCCTCTCAAATGAATCACCCAACCGACCTAGGCCTTTGTCTATACATCAAATCAACCATCCAATTTTGATTGTCCTCCCTCTCAATCAGAAAAACACAATCTCAACATGGATCTCTAAGTGAATAATGGCTTTGCTTACATCAGCGCCATTCAGATAATGTACATATGGTTTTGTCTCACCTTTAGCCTGACTTTCTCTTTCCAGTTTGAGTGTGTGTGTGTGTCTTATTTCCTCATCTTTCTCCATGATTCTCTCATTCTCATTCTTCATGCAGTCCCCCTAAACTACGGATGAAGATACAGAGTGAGTATGGGTGACAAGTTTAAAATAACTTGTAATTTGTTAACAATGTTCTTAAAAACTCGTGGCCAGTGTCCTCAAAATGTAGGGCAGAATATAAGTCATTAGGCGATCAATAAGGGTGTATACTAACGCAAACTCACACATCATTTAAAAAAATTCGGAGTTAGTAAACACTTACATATCTGCTTTGAAACATCTTTATTTAAATATGTAGCCAGAGAAAATAATTTCTTCCCTGCAGGCAATAATGCATTAAAGGCTGGTTGCAATTGCGCAAAGAGCACAAGCATACTGTACAGTAGCCACATACGATTCAACATTCAGCATCACATCATGAACAGTTTCAACACTAGACTAGAAAAGCAGCTAGCTGTTGATGAGGTCAGATGCTTACAGGTATTCTACCTTCACTGTTTCTCTGTATCCAGGCCTCAGGATTCTGTCTCCACACACTTCCAGCCTACAATGGGGTATCACCCCCCCCCCCCCCCCCCCCCCATGGTCTTTGTCTTTCCACCATCCAGCTTTACTGGTTTTCTGTCCATTTTTATCATACTTTAGTAATAATACTAGTAATAGTAGTAATGATAATAATATCCGTTCTCACTGAGTAGCACAGGTTTGTCCTGAGCTCTCTCGTTGGGTTGCACCCAATCACATAATTTAGTTTTGACTAAATCATTTGGCTTTTTGGGGGGATTGGTTGCTGCTGTTGACTTCAAGTGGAAATCCACTCAAAAACTATCAAAAACTAGTCCCAAAATGTTTTGGATGTCAGCAGTCAAGTTTTCAAGATATTGGACATTCAAGAAGCAGTGTCACCGGCCACATCATCATGAAAAATGCTTTTTGAAGTGATTGGTTGCTGCTGTTGACTTAACATGCAGTACACCTGGATGATCCCTCATACCCAGAGTATTACAGTATTAGTAATTAGATTCACTTACATTAAGCAGTAAGGCAATACACCTGGTTGACTGATATACAGACTATTGGAAATTAGAATCTTTGTTCGTTAGGCAGTTAGTTTAAAGGCAGGGTTTCGAGCTCATGGTTCCTGGCTGGCAGTGGAGGGGTCAGTCAGTCCGTTGTGCTGTGGTGTGTTGTGGAGGGAGTGAGCAGGCTCTTAAGGGGGCGGCAGCAGCATGCCAACTCTTAATGGGGCAGCAGCCCAGCGTTTACACTATTGACCCTGATGCTGAGGGCCGTCATGGTGTCCGCCTCCTCCGCCTCAGGCTCCACCCCCTCGCTGACATCGGCATGCGGGTTGACCAGGTGGACAGGGTACGTCAGGCCGTGCTGCTCGGCGTGGCGTTCCCAGCGGGTGTCATCGCTCTCGTGCGTGATGTAGCGCTGGTGCATCTTCCACTCTAGGCTGCGCAGATCCAGCCACATTTGGTAGTCCTGAGGAGGACATCATTAGCAGAGGGGCACAGTAGTTAGCATTAGCCTACGGCATCAATTGTTTTCATGTGATTGTGTCAATTGGGTTTTAAATGCGACTTTTTGCAGCTGTTGGAGGACAAACTCCTTTCTCACATCTCTCTTCCTGTAGGGCATATGTGTAACCACTTGCTGAGAGACTTGTCCAAATGTATTAACTCTTCTTACTCCTTTGTGATATATACAGTACCTTTTTTATTTGCTACATTGTCTTTTAAATCTCTCATTTAGAGATGAGGGGTAGCTTACCTGTAGCCACGGATGGCTTAGAGACTTGTTTCCATATCTGTAATAATGTCTGTTAAATGTCTAGTTTAGTTCAGAGTAAGGTTTACCTGTAACCACGGATGGCTGAGAGACTTGTCCACGCTGTAGCGCTTCCTCATCTTGACTTGCAGCAAGTTATTAATGAGGTCAATTGCTAGAACAACAAAGCAGGCTGTCAGAGGATAACTCATGGTGGGAAACCTGGAGGATTTAGCGCAGGCCCCTTTCAGAGCCATGTAAGGGCTAATGAGCAAAGCAAACATCATGTTAAGATTATTTCAGGGGTCATGGCTCTCTGAGCCCCAGTTGGGATTCTTGACCTTGAGGCCCTCCTCTATAGTACTCTCTCTCACTCTCTCTTACTCTCTCTCTCTCTCTCTCTCTCTCTCTCTCTCTCTCTCTCTCTTTTGTATTTTCTATGGTGGAGGGCTGACACAGTTTACACACTGTTAGTTTACACACTGTTTGTTTTTTCAAAGTTAGGGAGAAAGAGGACAGAGTTTTAGTTTCCTGGGGTTTGGAAGGTGTGGTGTGCGCGATGGCTTCGCAGCCTAACGCAAAGGAGACGCTGTTGTGACGGTATGGATTCAGGTGTGTTCCTGAGAATGGAATTAAGGTGGAAGAGGTTCTGCTCGCCATCGGCGAACAGGTAAGAGCTGAATTTATACATTCCGTAACTAGAATGAACAAAGCTGTGGTCGTGTTCATGAAAAGAGTGAATTTGGTGGGTAGGCTGATTGCTAGCGGAATATTTGTAAGGAATGTGTTGGTGCCGATTTCTCCCCTGTCGAGTCCTTCCACTAGAGTGGTAATCGCTAATTTGTCTCCGTTTATTACGGATGATCAAAACCCGGAAAGAACTGAGACGGTTTGGTAAGTTTGCTAGCGGGTTTCGTGTACTGTCTGCAGGTTTTCAGGCAGATGCCGCTAAGCATGTTGTTTCGTTCTGAAGGCAAGTTTTCATGTTTCTGAATAACAATGAGCAACAGTTAAATGTGCATTTTAAAGTGAGTCATGGGGAGTGCCTCAGCGCATGGTTTGCCAGCACAGATAGTCTACGGTGCTTTGAGTGTGGGGATTTGGGACATAAGAGCCTTGGCTTTTATGCCTCCGCAAAACACAAGTCTCAAAGTCAACAGTGAAGAGGCGAGTTGCAAAGAAAAAGCCATATCTCAGACTTGCCAATAAAAAGAAAAGATTAAGATGGACATAAGAACACAGACACTGAACCGAGGAACTCTGCCTAGAAGGCCAGCATCCCGGAGTCGCCTCTTCACTGTTGACGTTGAGACTGGTGTTTTGTGGGTACTATTTAATGAAGCTGCCAGTTGAGGACTTGTGAGGCCTGTTTCTCAAACTAGACACTCTAATGTACTTGTCCTCTTGCTCAGTTGTGCACCAGGGCCTCCCACTCCTCTTTCTATTCTGGTTAGAGCCAGTTAACACTGTTCTGTGAAGGGAGTAGTACACAGCGGTGTACGAGATCGTCAGTTTCTTTGCAATTGCTCGCATGGAATAGCCTTCATTTCTCAGAACAAGAATAGACTGACGAGTTTCAGAAGAAAGTTATTTGTTTCTGGACATTTTGACCCTGTAATCGAACCCACAAATGTTGTTGCTTCAGATACTCAACTAGTCTAAAGAAGGCCAGTTGCTTCTTTAATCAGCACAATAGTTTTCAGCTGTGCTAACATAATTGCAAAAGGGTTTTCTCATGATCAATTAGCCTTTTAAAATGATAAACTTGGATAGCTAACACAGCGTGCCATTGGAACACAGGAGTGATGGTTGCTGATAATGGGCTTCTGTACGCCTATGTAGATATTCCATTTTAAAAAATCTGCTGTTTCCAGCTACAAAAGTCATTTACAACATTAACAATGTCTACACTGTATTTCTGATCAATTTGATGTTATTTTAACAGACAAAAAAATTAGCTTTCCTTTCAAAAACAAGGACATTTCTAAGTGACCCCAAACTTCTGAACGGTAGTGTACATGTCCGTCCATGAAGAAGGACAGGGCCTGGTGGAACTGGAGAGCAGGGTGGCTACATTCCGACTAAAGGCAGCACAGAGACTGCTGTACCATACTGATGACGGCTGGAGGGAACCAGCATGCGCGCTGCTGAGGAGAGCTGGCGGATTAGGGTTGGACTGGCAGCTGTTCCTCATGGAGCTGGAAAGGCTGAGTACAGCAGGTCTCTCAGACTTTTACTCTGCAGTGCTGAGGGCCTGGGAGCTATTAAGGCTCACACGATAAGAGGGTGTGGAGCCTGGGCTGTGGGTATGGGAGGAGCCTATCTTCCACAACCCAGCCATCCCTTTGAGATCGGTTCAGTCGGCCACCCTGCAGAGGCAACTGATGGCAGCGGGTTTACCAAGGCTGGGTGACCTGCGACTGCTGGGAGAGGAGGGGTGGAAAACCCCGGAAGTCCTGGCACAACAAACAAGAATAAAGTCTCTTAGGCTGCTGGAGAGATTCCTGGAGGAGGTCCAGGAGGCACTGTTTAAGCCGGTAAGGGGGGGGTGTTTGAGCGGCTAAAGGGGGAGGGGCCACCAATGTTTCCGGCACTGCAGGTGACGGCAGAGACTGGGGACTGGCAAGGGGGTCTGGAGGACTTGTTAGATTTTAACACTCCGAACCTGGGGGAATTTGAGGGGGTGGGAGATAAAGTCCTCTACAACCTCTGCATTAAGGTAAGGAACATTAGCAGCCTAACAGGAGTGAAGGCACATCAGTGGCAGGGGGTATGTGCGGTGGAGAGTATGGTGGGTTTTAGATGGAGGGAGCTCTACAAACCCCCAGTACCAAAGAGGTCAGGGGACCTCCAGTGGAGGGTTCTACATGGAGCCCTGGCTATTAACAGCTGGGTGGCACAGGTTTAAACCGGGAGTTGGACAGGGATGTCCTTTCTGTGTTATGAGTGAAACTGTGATTCATGCGTTTTCTGTGTGAGCCAGGTTAATGCCATTAATATCTGTGTGAGAGGTTTAGGGGTGGGTTTTACTGTCGCGATGTTTATAATGAGATACTGGTATTCAAATAAGGAGAAGGCCAAATGTGTTTTGTTGAATTTTCTGTTTGCTCAGGCAAAGTTGGCTATTTGGCTAACAAGGAGGAACAGGGTCAAAGGTGGAGGGATAACAGACCCTTTACTATTTAATGGGATGGTCTCTTCATGCCTTAGGGTGGAATTTGAGTTCTATAAAATGATAAACAGTGTGGAGATGTTTGAGGAGATATGGTGTGTTGGGGGGGTGCGTCTGTACAGCTGGGGAAGATGGCTTGGATATACGGTTGTAGAAGTGGCGAGGTTTTTGGTCATTGTGATGTGTGGTGTTGTTTTGTAAGGTGAGTATGGTATGCAGTACAGGAGATATTTTTGTTTTTTGTTTTTGGGGGGTGAGGTTTTAATGAAATGAGAATGTTTCATTAAAGAAAGACAAAAAGTCAAAGAGTCTCTCTCTTTCTCTCTCTCTCATACAACTATATAAAATGTTAGTTTACAGTAATGCAGTTATCACAGTAATGCATGAGTCATTGCTGCTCGACAGACACCCACCTTCCTGGGACACCTTCTTCCAGGGGTTGGGTGGGTACATGAAGTCAGCGTTCTGGATCTGGTCGTGAATGTCCTCGTCCTCGTTGAATGGGAAGGTACCGCTGAGGCTGACGTAGATGATGACCCCCACAGACCACATGTCCAGGGAGCGGTTGTAGCCTTTGTTCCTTAGGACCTCAGGGGCCAGGTAGGCCGGAGTGCCCACCACTGACCGACGGAAAGACTTCTCTCCAATGATGCGGGCAAAGCCAAAGTCGCACAACTTCACCTGAGACACAGATAAGGTGCGCCTCAAATGAGGTGCGTCCCCACGCTATTTGGAATAAGGTGCAGTTTGAGACACGGCCATGTTTGAAGGACGACTACAACACAACCTCCCGCTAGTCAATCTTACGCTGCCACAGTATTCACTCAAACACGGTGGTAATCCTGGGTTCCATACTAGAGGAACAGTACTGTAGTTGTCTAGCCAAACTTGTACTTGTTACAGAAAGCTAATTCATAACATCCTGTATTTTATCCACCTACACAGTTTGTTCCAGACATTATAATGATCAGCTGGCAAGGTTTACGCAAAAGGCAAATTATCACTGTCTGTTTGACATGGACATGATATGGTCTACATCTGATTTACTGTTGCTACAGAATGTCATCAGAAGGTTACCAAAACAGTGACATCGGCAAGACTGCACAAGATGGCAGTTCTAAGCAGTGTGATGATGCCAGTGATGTTGGCAGAGCATATTTTGGGAAATGAACAACAGATATACAAGAACTGACTCCTTCCTTTTCAGAAAATATTTGCTGTAAATAACACAAATGTCATATATTTTTTAATACCCATCAGATGCCTGGAAATTCCTAAAGGGCAGTGACTCATAGTCAATTTCCGCCTGGCAGGGAGGATACAGTACAGTACAGTACAGGACTATGGAGAGAAGGGGACCATCATTGGAAGTGTATCATTAAAATCAAGAGGATAGAACACTGTAGAGGCACTGAGCGTGCAGTAGCCATAATCAGCCACTTTATCTTAGAGGAGAGATTACGTCTGTTTATGTCTGTGAAATTGATGTTTCTGTTTTGGCTTGTTTGGAGGCTGAGCTGGAGGTTTTCTTACTTGTGGAAAAGCGTCAGAAGACGCCAATAAGACGTTCTCTGGTTTGAGGTCACAGTGGACGATGTTCTTGAAGTGGAGATGATGAAGAGCCTGAAGAATCTAAAAAAAGAGGTGAAACTAAATTATTTCTTTGGCTTGTTATTTATTTTTTATATATAAGGGATTATAAAAAAGAAAAAATATAATCTGGTAATTTGCAATTATATACCACAAAACATGAATACAAATATATACATTACATATCATAATTAAATGTGCAACAACACATGATTAAACACATATTATCATCAGAAAAATACATTGACTTCTTATGGCTGCAATCCCGTTAACGAGATGATATGACAACAGCCAGTGAAAGTGCAGGGCGCCAAATTCAAACAACAGAAATCTCATAATAAAAATTCCTCAAACATACATTTATCTTATACCATTTTAAAAGTAATCTTGTTGTTAATCCCACCAAAGTGTCCGATTTCAAATAGGCTTTTCAGCGAAAGCACCACAAACGATTATGTTAGGTCACCACCAACTCACAGAAAAATTCAGCCATTTTTCCAGCCAAAGAGAGGAGTCACTAAAAGCAGAAATAGAGATAAAATGTATCACTAACCTTTGGTGATCTTCATCAGATGACACTCATAGGACTTCATGTTACACAATACATATATGTCTTGTTCGATTAAGTTCATATTTATATCCAAAAACCTCAGTATACATTGGCGCCATGTTCAGAAATGCCTCCAAAATATCCGGAGAAATTGCAGAGAGCCACGTCAAATAACAGAAATACTCATCATAAACTTTGATGAAAGATACATGTTTTACATAGAATTAAAGATACACTTGTTCTTAATGCAACCGCTGTGTCAGATTTCAAAAAGCTTTACGGCAAAACACAATATTCAATAATCTGAAAAAAGCGTTCAGCCACAAAAGCAAGCCATACAGTTACCCGCCAAATTGTGCAGTCAACAAAACTCATAAAAAGCATTATAAATCTTCACTTACCTTTGCTGATCTTCGTCGGAATGCACTCCCAGGACTCCCACAAGAAATGTTCGTTTTGTTCGGTAATGTCCATCATTTATGTCCAAATAGCTATTTTTGTAGCGTGTTTGGTAAACAAATCCAACGTCAGGGAAGCGAGTTCACTAAAACCTGACGAAATGTCCAAAAGTTCCGTGACAGTCCGTAGAAACATGTCAAACGATGTATTGAATCAATCTTTAGAATGTTTTTAACATCTTGAATAACGTTCCAACCGGAGAATAACATTGACTTCAGATGAGCGATGGAACAGAGCTCCCTCTCATGTGAACACGCATGGTCAAAGAATGGTCAGGTCATGGCAGACCTGACTAATTCCCCTCTCCCTTCACAGTAGAGGCATCAGACAAGGTTCTACAGACTGTTGACATCTAGTGGAAGCCGTAGGAAGTGCAAACTCATCCATATCTCACTGTGATTTCAATAGGATCTTGGTTGAAAATTGACCAGCCTCAGAATTTCCACTTCCTGTTTGGATTTTTTCTCAGGTTTTTGCCTGCCATATGAGTTCCTTTATACTCACAGACATAATTCAAACAGTTTAACAAACTTCAGAGTGTTTTCTATCCAATACTAATAATAATATGCATATATTAGCAACTATGACTGAGGAGCAGGCCGTTTACTCTGGGCACCTCTGTGCACCTTTCATCCAAGCTACTCAATACTGCATTTGCAGCCATAAGAAGTTAAGCATTCCTGTAAGCCACATACATTATAGTCATTTATCCAGAGCAATTTACAGGAGCAATTGTGGTTAAGTGCCTTGCTCAAGGGCACATCAACACATTTTTCACTCTGGGATTAGAATCAGCGACCTTTCAGTTATTGGCCCGACGCTCTTAACTGCTAGGCTACCTGCCGCACTTCACTGACTGTGTTTGTATACAGTATGTGTCACTGCTACTGCACGAGTGTCCATTGTCTGCAAGCAACAACGCTTGTCAGCCAGGCTTACCTGTGAGACAAAGAATTTGGTGATGCGTTCAGGCAGCCTCCCCTTCTCACTGGACAGGATCATCTCCAGCATGTCTCCATGGAGCTTCTCCATGACAACGAAGACGCGCTCCGGCGTCTCAAACATGCACTCCAGGTTCACTACCCCAGGGTGATGCAGGTTCTAGTAAGGAAACACAGGAACCTTTTAAAGGCAGCAGACCGAGAGCTTGACAAGTTCTCCAAACACCCACTGTGATGTCATGATAACTACCTCATTATTTACATTATCTACGTACTGACAAAATATCAAGAGCCTCGCTCTATTTTTGTCTTTAGGTGTTGTTTTGTCATGTGCTCAACATAACCTGTGTCTGGCAACATCTGATAAAAATAGTAATGTTTCTAATAAAAATGTTTCATAGGAGCACACTGGGCCATGCGTGCTGATGTGTGTTTACCTGAAGGATGGCGACCTCATTGCGTAGCTGGCTCTCCTGCTTGGTGGGGAAGCGTAACTTGTCAATGATCTTAATTGCTACATCCCGGCCAGTTTTTCGGTGCTTTCCTGTAGTATGGAGACATTATATTATGGAGAAATCAAAGCCAAGTTACATGTTTATACAGGTGTGACTTCTTATAATTAATGATTATCTCAAATACTTTTTTAAAAGATGACATTTAATCTGATTAATAGCAATGCATGACTCAATGACTCAATACAAAACACACCTCCTTGGTCATGCAAATATTTTGCTAGGATAAGATCAGGAGAGAATTGATATCAAGGATGTGTCCCTCTTCTTTTTTTTTTTTTCTTTTTTTTACAGGTTATCGGTGTGACAAGGTGGTACAAATGCATCACCTCCATAAACTATCCCAAATTGCCCCGATCCTAGGACTTCATCCGGGAATATCTGATACACTGAGCTGATATCCTGTAGGTGTAAAAATTCAGTCAATGGTTTAAATGAAAGCTTCAAATGTATACTGTCAGAAATATTTGTCTACAATCACTTTTATTTCTTCTCATCTGGCAACTTAATACCCACTAATCCCATACACGTCTGGAAGACTTTCCCAGAAATACAATTATAACCAGTGGTACTGTGACTAATTATTGACAGTAGCTATGGCAACTGCTTCGCTGAGTGGGTAATCAAAATAATCACCATTTGAGCTACTTAGGGGATGATCTCAACTCAGAAATCTAACTATGCACGAGGAGCAGACATGAACTAGATGTGGAGCCAATGTGACTATAAATGTATCTTCCATTACTGCAATATTATACACACTAAATCTGAGTGAAAATTAAAATAAATCCAAAGGCTCGTTCAAATAATGTAAGACCAAATCCTACTTACCACGTTCTCTTGAATCTGGCAGTTGGACACTGAAATGCTGATGGAAACATCATCTGTTGGTGTAAGAGATGTTAATCATATCTTTAAGAATATTCCATACTACCTTGAGAGTGTTCCTCCCTAGTGCTGAGTAGGTTTGCCAAATTTGGGGAACTTTCTCAAAATTACCAGTCTTTGCGGAAATCCAGTTTTTTGGAGAAAGTTACCAGAATTTTGCAACCCTAGTGCTGAGTAAGACAAGGTTGCTTCCATTCAAATCCATTCATTTCTATTAGCTTTAATCTATCCCAGAATCTAGTCAATTCATTCTGCTAAATACGTACTGTGGCCACCGTGGCGTGACCCGTGCGACAGTCCTTTTGAGATTGCGGGCATGAGGGCGTGCTGGATGGCGATCTCCCACATACGGGCCACGTCCGGCCCGACCCCACTGACCAGCATACTGCCGTGGACCGACATGCTCCCCGGGCCCTCCGGCCTCGCCAGGTTCTCCCCTACGTAGTAGACCAGACTGGCTGTAGCGATCTCAAAGCAGTGGGCGTTGGAGCCCTCAGACAGCAGGTTGAAGGTCTTGGCTGGGTCCAGAGACAACACCTCTGACAATGGAATTTCCTGCCACACAGCAGAGGTAGTATTGCTCCTTGCTGTTTGAGGTCTAGGTCAAGTTACTGTAAAGAGCTTCGTGACAACAGCGGTTGTAAAAAGGGCTTTTTGAAATAAATGTGACTGATTGATGTAGACACTTAACAGTAGTGGTCAGAGTACTTATATTTCAATCTGATCAATGTGTTGATGGTACAGGCTGCCTATTTCTTGCCACTACAAATGACATTATAAACGTAAATCAATTCTCCATCAATGTTTATATGACAAAGTGATTGCAACCTGCTTATCTGTAGGGAGTACAGTGTAAAACTGCATGCGCTTGTGCATGTTAACCTTGTCTTATTCATACCCTAATTGACAGTAAATTTGGTTGCATAAACTTCAGTTCTTGAATTTCATTCACTCCTTACCCATAATAATCTATACAACATACAATTTCAATTGATCGATTTCAAAACAGTTGATTTCCAACCTTGTAGTATTTGCTTCCTGTGTCATTCTGGAAAAGCGTGATGCATTTGCTGTCCAGTCTCCAGTAGTGTCTTTTCCTCTGTAGTGGAAACAGATCGAGAGCGTTGTTAACTACCGCTGTCACAGACTGGGACAACATTCCATATGTTCATGGTGTGTTCCATCTCTGGGGGTTCCCATCTACTCATAAGCATCTATTATGCCGTAGGTCAGTGCCCATAGCAGATTGGAGGAACTTTTTTTGCAGAGGAACTAGAGTTACAGGTAAACCCGTGAAAAACATGGATGCCTGGTGAAGACCAAATGGTCGAAACTTTGTATCAATAAAATCACCTGGGAGCATGAACAACAGATTTGAGAGGTGCCCGTGTTCTTGTACTACAACTGAATTTGACACTTTACTGGTCATTATTTATCTAACAATCACACACACTAATGGAGCATGTATTAAACATGGGCTGTTGGTTGGCACATACTGTGCAGTACTCTATAGACCTACAGTAACACAGTGTTGGCTCACAGTACAAATACTGTCTTGTGAATAACCCTGTAACAAGTACCACAGTGTTGGCTCCCAGTAATAACACTGTCTTAATAACCCTGTAACAAGTAACAGTGTTGGCTCACAGTAATAACACTGTCTTAATAACCCTGTAACAAGTAACACAGTGTTGGCTCACAGTAATCTTAATAACCCTGTAACATAGGGGTTCTTAAACTTTTTCAGACTGGGACCCAAAAGAGAAATTCTGTGGTTTCCTAGGATCCAAGCTTAGGAAAGTATGCAACTATACGTAAATATCGGTACATTTCATTGCCTTTAAGCAATATAGACAAAAACAAATAACTATGAAATACCCATAAATATATTTTCATGTTTATTTTTCCCCATTAAAAACACTTATATACCTGTCTAGGTTGAAACTGTTGCTGTTAAAATACAATAACTAATTTCATTCTGAACTGGAATAAACAGATTGATCACATCCCACAGATGTATAACAGAACACACACACACACGCAGGCTTTTTGATCGTGCATCCCTAAGTAACAGTACAGATAAATTCTGGCCTACTGTACATCTTACTGTATAAATTATTGTTGATAGAAAGTCTAGGTTGGAACTGTTGCTGTTAAAATACATTTTTTTAAATTCTGAACTGGAATAAACTGATTGATCACATCACACAGATGTAGACCAGAAAACACACAATCCTAATGAGGTGTGTGGCTGGTTGAAGTTTTCAACAAGCATGCCTATTCTGGGCTCAGTTTTTGATAGTGCAACATGAGGTCATGCTCAGCATTGACACTGTTTCTGTACTTGAGAACCCTGACTTGCATAGGTATGTGGTGCCAAACTGGATCAGAACATCTACTGCTTTCTCAGTCAGGCAGGAGATTGCTTCCTGCTGTAGATGAGCAACCCAGAACTGTGAGTGTTTGCCTCAAAAAGCATCTTGCTTCAATCAGTTTTATTCCAGTTAAGAATAACAATTATTATTGTATTTTAACAGCAACAGTTCCAACCTAGACTTGTTTTCAATAATTTCTACAGTAAAATGTACAGTAGGTCTGATATTTTTAAAAATCTTCATCTGTACTGTTTCTAAGGGTTGCACTATCAGTAGCTAGTTAGCTTGCTTTGGCTAACGTTAGCTATGTAACATTACAAGGCCAGGGGATTGTTTGAAAGAGAAACTCACATCTACTACCATGAGAGATAGTACTCGCTTATTTCTGCATATCATCACCTGTTATAAAATGACAACAATGCCTTGCTAGTTGACTTACTTTTCCACTTTCGAAGCACTGTTTCCTGAAGCATTCTGCCCTTTTTTGAAAGAACTCCCTGGGTTTACCGTCATGTTGTGCCTGGATGTTTAGTCGTGTCGTTTTATTAATTTGTTCGTTATGAGAGACTCATTTCTAAGCACTTCCCCACACAAAACACATTGTGGGCGCTCCTCGTTATTTCTCAAAGTTTGTATGCAAGAGATAAAAATTCATCACTGTATTTGCGTTTCATGGTGATTGAGCTCAGTCAGAACTTGTGGCTATCATGAGTCCATTTCGTGACAGCGGTGAGTGATGGCGAGTGGGAATAATAAGTCAGTTGCATGAACGACAGCGCTGCAGTGTGTGGGTCGCGGAGTGATCTTCAACAAAACTGCAGAAAAAATATCCGGTCAACTGCGAAGCACACGGGCATCTCCCTCTACCTCTCCCACTCGCGCAGCTGCCAAACTGAGCAGAGACCGCTGCTAAGCAGAGAGCGCAGTTGCACTTGGCCAAATCAATTCCAGTAATTAATGAAATAATTATACATTTACGTCGCCCACCCTTAACAGGTCCGCAACCCACTTTGGGTAGCTACCAATACTTTAAGAAACGCTGCTGTAACAAGTACCACAGCGTTGGCTCACAGTACTAATACTGTCTTGTGAATAACCCTGTAACAAGTACCACAGTGTTGGCTCCCAGTAATAACACTGTCTTAATAACCCTGTAACAAGTAAAGTCTATCATTCAAACAGCGGGAAAATTCAATCGACATTCACAAAATACACATACACAAAACATACAAGACATTAAAGAAAAACAGCACAGAAAAGATTATCAAGTCTATAAAATGTTGTCAGATTAGTGTTGCAAAATTCCAGTCATTTCCCCCAAATTCTGGTTTTCCAGAAATCCTGGAATTTTGCCACTCTACAGCAGATTGATTAGTTGATGTGACAAAAATACATGAAGACAATCAGACTTACCAGAGTGTCTTTACTGGTGAAGTGCACTAGCCAACCTTCCTTCATGACATTACTGCTTTTCCTCTTGGTGTGTTTGACTGACTGGACCACTCGCATCAGCGGGATATTGTTGCTAGTAGATGGGCTTTGGAATGAAGGGAGTCAAACATAAAACTCTGGCAGTGTGAATGCTTTTCTTAACATTAGGGCTCAGGTAGGGTTATGGCCAATGTTCCCTAAAAAAAATTCAGCACTGAGCAAATTTCAGGTCTGATAAGCACAAACTGTGCGTTTACTGTGATCACTGAGGCTGTACCTGCTTTAGGTTACAGTTTAACTGTGAACACTGAGGCTGTACCTGCTTTAGGTTACAGTTTAACTGTGAACACTGAGGCTGTACCCGCTTTAAGTTACAGTTTTATCAGCGGCCAAGTAGGCTACTGTGGCTATTTGATCATAATGTAGGACCTACCAGAGTGGCCTACCATAAAAAAATAATGGAGAAAATGCATCACATAACATTTGTCACGGATCCCCCCGGTACTGCTGCTCATTCTGTTCACCAGTTCCGGAGGTCTATGTCACCGGCTTTCTAGGCTTCACTGAACGGGATTCATTATCATCAACCCCGGACTGTCTTGCCTGATTACACACACCTGGTTCCCATTTCCCCTGATTAGTATGTTATATATGTGCCCTCTGTTCCCTCTGTCTTTGTCGGTTATTGTTCCCATGTCCGTTGGTGGTGTGAATACCTATGTGTTGGTGCAGCTGTTATGCTGCATGCTTTATATATTGTGTATTACGGGTGTCGTCCCGTGTCATTCAACAAGGTTTACCCTCGCTCTTTTGTTTGGGTACAGCCCAGTGTTTTTGTATACATGTTTGTTTTGGGAGTATTAAAAACCCCTATTGTGTATTCCTGCGCCTGTCTCCAAATCCTTTATACCAGCGTGACAACATTTTAACATGGAAATGGCTGTTCTATCATTCAGCCTACAGTAGCAGCCAATGTGTGGTGTTCAATGTAGGCCTACATTGAAAAAAACATGCAGGGTTTGAGATTAAACTGTTCATCCACTTGTCCTTCAGACAAAGAGGTGACTGAACATGTTGTTGTGTTGTTTGATGCAAGAAACCGCTTTATAAAATAAAATGCATTTTTATTCCCATTATTACAGAGAATCAGACAAATGATGCTACCCTCTGACTATTGGCTACTTAACACTCGGGAGCTTGGGATTAAAGGGGAACTTGGGCTCCCGAGTGGCGCAGCGGTCTAAGGTACTGCATCTCAGTGCTAAAGGCGTCACTACAGACCCTGGTTCGATCCCGGGCTGTATCACAACCGGCTGTGATCGGGAGTCCTATAGGGCGCCACACAACTGGTCCAGCTTCGTCCGGGTTTGGGGAGGGTTTGGCCGGGGTAGGCCGTCATTGTAAAATAATAATTTGTTCTTAACTGGCTTGCCTAGTTAAGTAACGGTTAAATTATTCAAGCTTGTCTCAAAATACAACACTGCTCATTTAAAACAAAAAAAAGCTCTTTACCTCACTCGCTTTTCAAAGATGTCTAGAAATGTACATATTTTGTGCTATTGTAGGAAGCAATCACTCCCCTACTGCTGACTACAAATTATCTATAACTGGGCTGATAACTCACTAACTAGCAAAAGATATTAACAAAATGTGTACACGTGGCTACATGCAGCTCTTGCTTTTATCTCCAAACAAGCGCATCTACTCACGACCGCTCATGCTGTAAACACAGTCCAGCTCAAAGTAAATGGTGCAGATCCATATATGGCAATGGTTTATTTGCATATAGGCCTACTGCAGCTCTGATTGGTTATGTCACACCGGTCTGCATAGAGTATGAGTCATGTATGTCAATGCAATAAATTCCTACTCTGATGCGTTCTGCCTACAACAAAATCTCTTGCATTGTTTGTTTTGTTTCGGTATGTTGCATTGAAAGTGGCTAATATTGTGTTGATTCGATCACAATTATCACAGTAAAGAGTCAAGATCACTTTCTGAGTCAAAATGCAAGACGAGAGCTACTGCTCAATTTTTTTATTTTATTTACATTACTTAATAAACGTAAGCCTATGCAACATTAACCAATTAAAAACAGTACTGTAGCAATGAGGTTTGTGCAGTATGCTATAGGCCCAATATATTACCAGGGCATATTGGCTTTGCTTGAATTGCCCTGCCAATGCATTGTTGTTCGGGACATTTTTTAAAATGTATTTCAAAATTTGAGGTAGGCTATATGATCACACCGGTAATAGATCCGTTGTTGTATTACTTGTGAGGCACAGCGGAGTGAGTGAAAATGTAAATAATTAGCTTTTTATTTTTATTTTACTGGGCTGATGAGCAGCAGCAGACTGAGGGTGCGTCTTTCAACATCCCTCCGCTCTCATTTCCCTCCACTGACACTGACCAAAAATGTCAGTGTCTTCCAGCTGATAGTGAAACTCGAGTCGCACCTCATTATTTCTGCCTCATGTACAAATTCATGTTGTTACTCCTATGAAAAGTGAAAGTGAAATATTCCTCAATATTAAAAAAGACCCAAGCCATTTATAATAACAATGCAAACCAATCGATACACTTTCCTACTCATTCATTACTGCTTGTTGTAGCGCTGAGTGGAAATAGGAAGAACACGTATTTTATGGTTTATAAAAGTGTTGAATACAAAGTGTTGACATGGCTGAGTAAGAACTTAAACATGAACGCAGTCATAAAAACAGCATCTCTTTGCTGTATTCGTTGACAGTCTAGTCATGGTTTTAAACGTTTTGAAATCTCATAGTATCAACTTTTCTGTAGCTTTCTTTTATGCCTGCTACGTTACTGCAAACACGGTAATCTGAACCATCCGATTGGCCAGCGGTAGGCCTATAGTGCACCTGATTTTGTCTCCGGGCCCGCCTACCCGGTGCGTAGGGCAGCTGAATTGGGTGCACCTACCACTGACAGCCCGAGACAAAAAAAAAAAAAAAATTTTTAAATGCTTTATAGTTGTCATTTTTACAGAAATGTTTGGAGATCGACAAGTCGATCGCAAACGACCGGTTGGTTACCACTGCTCTAAAAAGTTGAGTGAACTTCAATCTCGTGCTTCTCTCTGCGGACTGACATCTCTTCTGATCGGAAGTCCCGGGGAGTTGCACGGCAGTCACGGGGCTACTGCGCGCAGCTTAGAGGGAACATTGGTTATGGTTATGGTTAAGCCGTGGTGTGGACATGAAGCGAAGGTAAGGATAGAACCGGGATGTGGACATGAACCAAGGGTTAGGGTTGTGATTGAGGCTAAGGTTAGGGTTGAACCGGGATGTAAACATGAAGCAAGGGTTAAAATTGTGGTTGAGGCTAGGGTTGAACCGGGATGTGGACATGAAGCTAGGGTTAGAGTTGTGGTTGAGGCTAGGGTTGAACCGGGATGTGGTTGAAGATAGGGTTAGAGTTGTGGTTGAGGCTAGGGTTGAACCAGGATGTGGTTGAAGCTAGGGTTAGAGTTGTGGTTGAGGATAGATGATTATCCTACCACTCCTGAGAGTAAGGTACTTTCCAATGCCCATACCATCATAATTCCCAATACATTGCTTCATTCTAAGCAGTATGCTAGAGTAGATATTGTAAGAGGAACTATGACCATTGGGGTGTCCCTCTGTCCTAATCCTAGTCCTAGGCCCAGTCAATCACCTTATAGCCCTGTTGGAGTCGTCCTCTGGGTCGTGGAGCTCTCCCATTTCCCCTTGGCCAGCCTCCAGCAGGCCAGAGTCAGTCACCATGGCCTCCTCCATGTCATCCATGAGACCACTGTTCCTGTCACTGTCGTGGTCGTCACAACCCTGCCCCATCACCAAATCAGACTCCGCCCCTGGGCTCAGTAGTTCTGGAGGAGGAGGAGCAAGTGGAAACACACACAAGGAATTAGGAAAAAGTTGAAAATGAAGTATGCCAAAGAATACCTGTTTTTTAAAGAAGAAAGAAGAAGGAACCAAAAGAGGAAAATACTAAGAATATCAGAATGGTAGAGTAGAAGAGATTTAAAAATAAAACAAGTTATTTCAAGTTCAAGTTCAAGTTATTTCACAGTCATAATTTGGTCAATATTTACAAGGAACATTCTGGTACTTCCAAGAATTCAGCTGGTATTCTATTTGATTGACATTCTACAGTCTTTGACAACTGAAGTAAATGCTGCAGAATTGAAAGAAAAACATCTCAATCCTATGACATTTCTGTAAAAAATGTATGAGATGGACTACCACTTAATTGGAAAGATCTGCCACACTTAAAGCAAAATAATGACTATCTAAAGTGAGACTTGCCTCCATTTTTAGACACTTCTCCAAGGCAGTTGTTTGGCACTTTGGGCGCACATCGTTTATGACAGTTGAATTTGCAATCTGTAACCGTGAGAGAGAAACAGAGAGAGTGTGAGAGAGTGTGTGTGAGAGAGAAAGACAGAGAGTGTGCAAGAGGGGAGGGAAAGAGATAAAGGAGAGAGAGATAGCTGGCACATCCACATGAAACCTGTATAATAGCACTGTGACTAAAAACAACATGTTATCTGTCAGCTAGAGTACCTAATGAACCGTCTCTCATATGATACTATTACACCCTGTTCTGTCGTATATATACAGTACAGCTCTACACATACACTAACAACGGCTGCTAAAAAACATTTTTTCCCCCCCCAGCCATCATTTCAGGGACAAATGTTTTTGGCCGCAAAATAAATAAAAGCAACATGACTGCTTGTCTACACTGTAGTAACCATAGAATTACAGTACAGAGTATCTGTGAATTATGGAATCTCTACGGTAGTAACAACACTGTTGCTGCATTTGTGATTACCATGTAATTATACAGTTACAGGGCTATCTAAAAATCAGACCACAATCGTTATTCAAGATGTCACAAATAAAGCTTGAGGGAGAAACATCTGAAAATCTGTTAGCTTTGCCAACTCTGTGACAACCAAGTCTCGACATATCCCAAAATAATACCACCTGAAAATATTGAGCTGCTAAAAGCCCACAAGTGAGTCACACAGTATTACAGCATCACCACCTCCTCCACCACCAGTCAACCTCTCATGATCTCAAGTCTCTCTCTCCAGGCCCTACTGTACCTTTGCATTGCAGGCCTTGACGGAACAGGCCCTTGAGTAGCTTCTTGCAGTGCTGGCAGACGGTGGGGCGTGTGTAGGAGTGGACGACGAAGGTATGAGGCACCTTGACTTTGGACAGGAGGATTTTGTCTAACTCTATGGGCCGGCCGGTGTAGGAAGAGGACCTTCTCTCTCTGCCGGGAAAGATGTCTGACTGTGCCTTCTGCTGCGGAGGGTAGCAGGGCAAGGCACATGGTAGGCATGGAGGTAACAGATGACAAGCAACAACTACGTAAACTACAATTATATTATTCAATCCCCTTTCTTTGTCTTCTTTGTCTTATTTGGGCATATGACACTTTAGGGAAAAACAGAGAAAGAGTGCTTCTGGTGAGAATAGGCGTATTGACACTGCAGTAGGTGATGGCTGGGTTTAATACAGGAGTAAATGGGGAAAGGGTATTGGGGTACCTACCTCCATGCCGGAATTGACAGAAGACTGAGCATGCAGCGAGGAGAGGACAGGGACACACACAGGGAGCAGAGAGTTCAGAGTTAAATTTAACAGATATTCACACACATGACTGACTGCTGCTTGAGTAAAGAGCTGCTCCTACAGAATTCATCACGAACACAACAAGCAACAGGCCTTGCAGAATCACATCAAGTCCTTTATAGTAGGAACATGACTCTCATTGTAATCCAACAATTTGTCATTGGGAGGTTGGGAATGCATAGGGCATGTAGTAATCTGTGGTGTTATACACATCTAGATGTTTATACTTGCCTTCATTTTTAGACACTTCTCCAAGGCAGTTGTTTGGCACTTTGGGCGCACATCGTTTATGACAGTTGAATTTGCAATCTGTAACCGTGAGAGAGAAANCAGGGTAAACTCACCAGTAATCAGGGTAAACTCACCAGTAACCAGGATAAACTCACCAGTAATCAGGGTAAACTCACCAGTAACCAGGGTAAACTCACCAGCAACCAGGATAAACTCACCAGTAACCAGGGGTAAACTCACCAGCAACCAGGATAAACTCATCAGCAACCAGGATAAACTCACCAGTAAGGCCTCGTCGGAGGTGAAAGGCGAAGGCTCATTGGACCGCGTGATGGTCAGTGTGGTCAAGCCGGTCAGAGAGACATTGGACAACCTCCGCTTGCGGATACCACTGCAGTTATTTGGGATTTTAAACGCACAGCGCTTGTGATAGTTCAGACCACAACCTTCAGCGAAAAACAGACGGTTTTCAGAGAAAAGGTGAGTTCACGTGTAATGTGGTCATTTTTATACTTGCATCAAACTGGTGAGAGACTGTTTTTATGGAACTAAGTAGGAATCATCTGATGGACCAAGTCATTCATGGATTGTTGAAACTTTGGGAGAGTTTCCTTCATGAGCTGGCCACCATTCCAGTCAGACAGAAGTACTTGCTAACTTTTATACATGCTAGGCTATTGTGTCTGCTTCCATCCACTCTATGCACTACCTATCCAACTCCTTTCCAACTACCACTTCAGCCTGACAGAAGACACATTGTTCTCAAGCAGGGGCTTTGCTGCTCATCATGAACCCTGAGGAGACCTCTTCAGACTAGAGTACACCTGGGTGGCCTGTATCCCATGTACCCTAATTCTCTCTTACAGAGTTCCTTAACAGTGTTGGAGTGGCTGGAACTTAAAGAAATGTGTTCAAATGGGCCCAGGGTTGCGTCCCAAATTGAACCCTATTACACTACAAAGTGAACTACTTTTGACCAGAGCTCTGGTCAAAAGTAGTGCACTATATAAGGAATAGGGTGCCATTCGAGATGCCGTCCAGGGCTCCTACTGTACAGTACCTACCTTCACACTTGAGGCCCTGTCTCACCAGGCCCCACAGCATCTCTCCACAGTGGTCACAGAAGGCAGGGGCCCGGTAGGAGTGGACAAACAAGGCATGGGGACGGATCTGGAAGTCCTCCACTGTTGCAGAGGCTAGAACAGGTCAACAACAATAGTCAATGGCTCAATTTCAACAGTTCCTCACATTCCCCAGATGTAATCAGTACTCAATAGCTGAGTTGTATTCTGTGAATAGTGACCCATTAGTGAAGTAGTGTAGTGGCACCATGTTTACAATGAATGTAGAATACAAAAAATGATTGGCCACTGGCTGGTACAGTATTTGTATATTTTGAGGTAAAGGCTTTTTGCTGCAGTTAGAGTTGTGGTTTTTGGCTGACGCTGTTAGGCTGCATTGGGCAAATGGGATAGAGTGGAGAGCTCAGCATGAGACTGCCTCATCAAACTCACACATCTTCCCACCAACAATCTTGTCTCAGCACGCTGAATACATTCTGATTAGCCATTCTGCTTGGTAAATTAGTTACATTTATTCAAATTATTGTTTTGCCTTTTGTTTAAAAGCAAAACTATGGTTGTAAGTTGAACAACCTGTAACTGTCATTACATATTTCAGAAGATGAGTGTGTGGATGTGAATGTGGTACCTAGGTAGGCTTAATCCAAATAAACACCTATGTCTAATAAGTGGTTCTAGTGACATTTCCGCTTGCTGAGTTCTGCTTTTACCGCTACACAACTTTAAACACTAAAAGAAAACAAACACTGATGAATATAAAGATACACTGCGGTGGTAAAGACAGCTCACATGATACACAGTATATCTGCATTCCAGCATGGCACGGTATTGATCATTTTACTGTTTAACAATGGCAAATGGTGTTAGAGTATTACATTTCAGTGTACAAACCGGTTCAGTGTACAAATCATTGGATAGAGTTAAAGTTGCCTTCTTCCTCACTCCCATTTTTCTGTTTACAGATTGGGGTGCACACCCGTTTTGCATCAAGTAGCATCCATCCTGCTCCAGCGTAACAAATTGACGTTGTTCACACCCTCATGCTGGTAACAGCAAAAGTGTTCTTGGCATCCTATCCACCTTCACACTCATTACGTTGCTCCAGAAGTCGAAAAAGATCAAACGAGGAAAGACAAATCGTGAGATCTTTGACAGGAAGACTGGCTGGTGAAAACAACTCTCTGGGATAGTGTAACACATCGTAATGTTCATTTACCAACCATTACCATTTTTCTTTCTGTGAAGGGGATTGATGATTTTATTGATGAGTTAAGTGGACCACAAGTGTTCTGGCATTTTGCCCCTGTGGTGAACCTCCTATAGTAGCTGCTCTATGTTAGCATGACGCTCTCTCCACTCATACTTCCTCAGCTTATCAAGAGTCAAGAACAGAACAAGGTTATAACTTGTTTTGATCTTCTACCTCAAATGTGAGTGCTAGCATAAGCTGAGATGAACAACGAGAGTAGTACAAAATAATACCACAGACAGACAGACACAGACAGTGTTAGCGGCATCTGTGCAGTAAGACATACCCATGTGAACCTTTACAACATGTGACCTCTTGTAATGTAACACAATAGCCACACATTAGAATCCATGCAGTTCTCTGTTATGATTCACTTCGCGCAGCCTCTGATGCTGAAACAGTAACAGAACTAGACAACAATTTACACACCACAGTCAACAGAGGACACATTTTGTTCAGAGCAGCCGCACAGTGGGAATGATCACAATTAATAATCACAGACAGTCTAGCCTTCACTGCTTCTTTCTGACAGTTGTACGGTTCTTCCTGTGTTACTTTTACTCTGTGCTCACTGCTCTCTCAGCTGTCGAGTGTGTCATTAAAAAGTGTCATGAGAATGTGTTCATCTGGGCATGTAAATCACTAAATCACCTGAGCCCTCTCCTTCCCAGCGAGGGATGCAGCCAGGGGGTAGTGGAGGTGTCAATCTACCCAATATCTCCCCCTGTCTCTGTACCACAGCCACAACTAAATTACCTGCCATACTGTAACACACAGAGGGGGAAGAGAAAGCCTGCCAAGCGTTTGTAAAAACACTTTAGCAGTGTCAAACGCGATACTTCGATCACTTCCTACTCCTGGGCTAGGATAAGCACACCCCTGATTTTTTGCCGGGTGCGGCAGCCACACAACTGGAGGGGAAAAGAAAACTGCCAAAACAAAGCAGAGCGACATCACTGGTTCAATACACAAAGATGATTAAAGATTTGTGTGACAACTTACTATTTGGTTATTTTAATAAATGCTTTATTACTTCACAAGAGATGAGCATCTGAGATAGAACTTACAGTAATTGGTTAATTTGCATATTGGCATAGTTCCAAATTTCCAGATCCTGACTTGTGTGTTGGTGTTTCTGATTGGCAGCTAACCCTATGGTGGGTTTAAGATATTATCTGAATGAATGATCTTTTGTAGCTGGCTATATCAGCTAGACACCAACATGCCCTCTAGCTCTGTATTTGTCATGCAGCCAGTTATCCATGTTCTTGTCTGTTGTGATGACTGAGTAAAATTAACCATACAGTAGCTATTAGCTAAGCACAAAGAAAATATACACGCTTATGCCATTTAGAGACTATGAAATGTAACATTACGTCCTCACTATTATCATTGTGTCGTCTGATTAGTCCATTACGCTGGGTAACATTGTATCTCTCTCCTCCTTTTCAAGCTGCTATTATGGAGATGCTTTGTACTCTGTTCACAATCTGTATGAAGCTTGAACACGTTCTGCATTTAGAACAAAAACAAAAGGAATCTTCCACTTCCTGCTATTATTCAAAATCAAGGCTTCATATTAGAGTTCACCCCTCTTCCCTATATCAAATGGTATATTCTATTGGCTACATAACTAACAGAAAAAACTGCTGAAGAGAAGCACTGAATGCAAAAAGGTCATATGAATGTATACGACATATGCAAACAGAGAGTAGCCTATATGGAAACAGAACACAGGTGAACAGAACTCACCTTCAAACAGGAGCACGTTACATATTCAAATGCGTAGGGCATGGATAGAAACACCTCAATCCAGAGAAAGACATTGTGCCATGTGTGACCTAAGGAGGCCCTGGGTCGTTTTCAATCATGGCAGCCGTAACAAAATGTTTTGAAACATTTTGCAACAGAAAACCACAATTAATGTTTCTTATTGGACAAGTTTGGGTAGTTCCTCCCCATTGCAGTTTATTTTCTTCTGTTTGATGCCTAACAAACACAGCCCTGTTCTAGTGTGTACTATAGTCTTACCTGATAGCACCACCTCAACCAGGTAGTGTGTAGTGTGTAACATGTAGTGTGAAGTGAGCACTGTTTTTTCCTGATAGCACCACCTCAAACAGGTAGTGTGTAACATGTAGTGTGTAGTGAGCACTGGTTTAACCTGATCGCACCATCTCAACCAGGTAGTGTGTAACATGTAGTGAGTACTGATCTTACCTGATAACACCACCTCGACCAGGTCTCCCTCTGTGATGTCTGTAGCACATTTCACCAGCTGGAGGATGTTCTCTGAGTCTGGGACATGGCGGAACAGCAGGATCTTATCATACATTCCATAGAAGCCACACTCAGGTAACTGTGTGGGAGAGAACAAAAGAGTAGCAGGCATTGGTTAACATTTGATTGGTTATCTTGATTGGTTGACTATAGTTCTGTCCAAAACAGATTTATTGTTCTATTGCTTGTTGATTAAGTGGAACGAAATGTACGATCATTTCCTTTCAGACAATTTAAAACAATATCTTAATAGTCAAATTAAAGATGTCCTTCTCTGCATTTTTTTTCAGGCAACACAAGAAGAAATCTGTCTCCATAGAGACCCTTCTGGAGGCATCTCACACAGCAGACTAGGGCAGATTAACCTAATAACATTTAGAGAAACAATGATGTTGTCTCGAAATTCAATTTACAGAGCCCAGGGTTCAACCTATCACAAATGATGACACAGTACTGATACCCAACTGCCCATTGATAATATAGCTCCAAAGGATCAGCTTCAGAGATATTTACAAAGCTGTTCATCACAGCCCCATTCAGTAACAATATAAGTTACAGCAAAGTAATATGCCTCTTCAAATGGAATTGCATTGGTGCTATGATGCTGATTAAGGAGCCCCATAATGATGCAGACTGTTAATAGCACTTATGCTGTCTTATTTTACAGCTTAAATGTTATATACAGTTGAAGTCGGAAGTTTACATACACTTAGGTTGGGGTCATTAAAACAAATTTTTCAATCACTCCACAAATGTATTGTTAACAAACTATAGTTTTGGCAAGTTGGTTAGGACGTCTACTTTGTGCATGACACAAGTAATTTTCCCAACAATTGTTTAAAGACAGATTATTTCACTTATAATTCACTGTATCACAATTCCAGTGGGTCAGAAGTTTACATACACTAAGTTGACTGTGCCTTTCAACAGCTTGGAAAATTCAAGAAAATTATGTCATGGATTTAGAACCTTCTTTTTTTGTCAATTGGAGGTGTACCTGTGGATGTATTTCAAGGCCTACCTTCAAACTCAGTGCCTCTTTGTTTGACATCATGGGAAAATCAAAAGTTATCAGACCAGACCTCAGAAAATAAATTGTAGACTTCCACAAGTCTGGTTCATCCTTGGGAGCAATTTCCAAACGCCTGAAGGTACCACGTTCATCTCTACAAACAATAGTACGCAAGTATAAACACCATGGGACCACGCAGYCGTCATACTGCTCAGGAAGGAGACTAGAGAGACTCTGTCTCCTAGAGAGGAACGTACTTTGGTGCGAAAAGTGCAAATCAATCCCAGAACAACCGCAAAGGACCTTGTGAATATGCTGGAGGAAACAGGTACAAAGGTATCTATATCCACAGGAAAATAAGTCCTATATCGACATAACCTGAAAGGCTGCCCAGCAAGGTAGAAGCCACTGCACCAAAACCTCCATAAAAAAGCCAGACTACGGTTTGCAACTGCACATTGGGACAAAGATCGTACCTTTTGGAGAAATGTCCTCTGGCCTGATGAAACAAAAATAGAACTGTTTGGCCATAATGACCATTGTTATGTTTGGAGGAAAAGGGGGAGGCTTGCAAGCTGAAGAACACCTGTCTCTTATACACATCTAGATGTGTATAAGAGACAGGCATCATGTTGTGGGGGTGCTTTGCTGCAGGAGGGACTGGTGCACTTCACAAAATACATGGCATCATGAGGGAGGGGAAATTATGTGGATATATTGAAGCAACATCTCAAGACATCAGTCAGGAAGAAAGCTTGATCGCAAATGGGTCTTCCAAATGGACAATGACCCCAAGCATACTTCCAAAGTTGTGGCAAAATGGCTTAAGGACAACAAAGTCAAGGTATTGGAGTGGCCATCACAAAGCCCTGACCTCAATCCTATAGAAATTTTGTGGGCAGAACTGAAAAAGTGTGTGCGAGCAAGGAGGCCTACAAACCTGACTCAGTTACACCAGCTCTGTCAGGAGGAATGGGCCAAAATTCACCCAACTTATTGTGGGAAACTTGTGGAAGGCTATCCGAAACGTTTGACTCAAGTTAAACAATTTAAAGGCAATGCTAGCAAATACTAATTAAGTGTATGTAAACTTCTGACCCACTGGGAATGTGATGAAATAAATAAATGCTGAAATAAATCATTCTCTCTACTATTATTCTGACATTTCAAATTCTTAAAATAAATTGGTGATCCTAACGTACCTAAGACAGGGAATTTTTACTAGGATAAAATGTCAGGTATTGTGAAAAACTGAGTTGAAATGTATTTGGCTAAGGTGTATGTAAACTTCCGACTTAAACTGTACAGTCTTTACCAAGAGGCAGAAGCCTATAGCCTACAAACAGACTTGACAATTGTTCTTCTCTGGTAAATGTTGTCAGGTTTTGGCCAAGACTGTTCGGGTTTTGGTCACTAGATGTCCCCATTGCACCTTTTTTGTACCTTTTTGTTTTTCTTGCTCTAATTATTGTTTGCACCTGTAGGTCATTCCCTTGTTAGTATTTAAACCCTGTGTGTTCCTCAGTTCCTTGCTCAGTGTTTGTAAGTTAGCACCCAGCCCCAGCCCAAGCCTTGTTTTATATAGATATTTCTCTTGTTGGATTTTCCAGAGGGTCTCTGGTTTAGTTCTTGTGTATTATTTGAGTAGTCTTTTGAGGTTTGTTTTTCCCTGCTGTTTTTTACCACTTTGTGGAGTTTTGTTGTATTTTGGAGGATTTCCATTTTGTGCCTCTTGGCTTTATTTTTGGACATTGTGGTTTTAGTTTCTTTGCCTGAAGATTTTGTTCTTTAATTAAACCACCATCTCTAGTACTGCTGTGTCTGCCTCATCTTCTGGGTTCTGACGATTATTAGTGACTGTTTCTCGCACCGGGTCCTGACAAATGTAAGGTAGGTGTTTAACCAAACAGGCAACACAGTTCGTTGCAAAAGAGCCCACATTAACAGATGCAGACTAGGGGCCCATTACTCTATTTTAATGGAGTTAGAACATGTATTGTGCTTAATTAAATTAAAAACCCAGGATACTAGAAAACAGCCCAGAGCAAAGATACAAAACAAACCTGTGGTGTATTTAGTGAGGTTAAACATTCAGAATGTTTCAGATAGAATGTGCTGCTCTATCCGATATGTTTCTGTCACGTTGCACCCATGCTATTTAGAAACAGTAAAAGAAGAATGGTCTGTTTCACCATGTTCTGTTGTAGAACATCATTGGATTTTTAACTCTCCGTTTCACTAATCTAAGTAAAGTCTGAGGTCAAAGTATGGTGTGCTTTATGTCAACAAGCACAATGCCAGGGCTGGGCGGTAAAATGTGTTTTGCTATACCGGTTTGGATTCTTTTTATACCTTACATAACAGTATTCCAATGTTTGCTTTGTTAAATGTAATAATTGAAAGATAAAACTCGAACAAGCAGAGTAGGTGCCAAAAGGACCCTAGAAATCTGCACACTGCCCTTGTGGTGAAATTATGAACTGCCAATTATCAGCCTGAAAACGTGATCCTGGCACGTTTAATTAAAAAGGTTAAATGTCACAATAGCTGATTTTATCTCAATACATCGCAGTCAATGGGAAAAGATAAGCATCAATCAAATTAATCTTATGTCAATAAATTCCAGTAAATGGGAAAAGATGAGTGTCACAGGGTTGATGCCTAAGTGAATACATTGCATCAATAGGGGGCGATTAGGATCACAAAATGATTTTGAGCCGGGATGTGGATATGAAACTAGGGTTAGGGATAGGTTTGAGGTTTAGGGTTGAGCCAGGAGTTGATATGAAACTAGGGTTAGGGATAGGGTTAAGGCTAGGTTTAGGGTTGAGCCGGGAGTTGATACGAAGCTAGGGTTAGGGATAGGGTTAAGGCTAGGTTTAGGGTTGAGCCAGGAGTTGATACGAAGCTAGGGTTAGGGATAGGGTTGAAGTTTAGGTTTAAGCCGGGAGTTGATATGAAGCTAGGGTTAGGGATAGGGTTGAGGTTTAGGTTTAGGGTTGAGCCGGGAGTTGATACGAGTAGGGGATAGGGTTGAGGTTTAGGGTTGAGCCAGGAGTTGATATGAAGCTAGGTTAGGGAAGGTTGAGGTTTAGGGTTGAGCCGGGAGTTGATATGGGATAGGGATAGGGTTGAGGTTTAGGTTTAGGGTTGAGCCGGGAGTTGATATGAAGCTAGGGTTAGGGATAGGTTAGGTAGTTTGGGTTGAGCCGGAGTTTATACGAGCTAGGGTTAGGGATAGGGTTGAGGTTTAGGGTTGAGCCGGGAGTTGATACGAAGCTAGGGATAGGGTTGAGGTTTAGGGTTGAGCCAGGAGTTGATATGAAGCTAGGTTAGGGATAGGGTTGAGGTTTAGGGTTGAGCCGGAAGTTGATATGAAGCTAGGGTTAGGGATAGGGTTGAGGTTTAGGTTTGAGCCGGGATGTGGACATAAAGGGTTAGGGTTAGGGTAGCCTCGTTGCAAGTTCCATGGCAGAAATCAGCTAAAGAGGGGTCGGGAACCCGTTGTAAATCAGTTACGCCTCGCAACACATCAAACCAATCAAATGCCTTGCTTGGCCGGAGCTCCAAAGGTGATCACCGGATTAGTGACGTAGGAGCAACGGTGCATGAGGAATAAAAATGTGAACAAAACAAGCACTGGTGACATAACATTTTATAAGGTTAAGATGAACTAAAGCGTCAGCAACAGGGGAGAAATGGTCTACAATGCTGGCCATATCAATATTTTTTACGAGCGAGTTCTCTCACAATTATAAAGCCAACTAAATGTTAATAAAAACAGCATATTACTGAACTAAAAGGTTAGCTGTGTTAGACCAGTCGCTAGCTTATCCAGGGTCAGTGATACTACATAGAAGCATGTACTGTCTATATATGGAAACAACTGCAATCATTTAGCAAGCAACATTGCTAAAACGAACTAACTAAAATAAAATGAACCTCAAAGAGTTACCTGTAATGCTCTTGCAGCCTAATTGTCATCTCCTTATTTGTATGCCGTACCTAAATTACAAGGGTTGAATTGCCACTTAACCATTTTAATGTCAGCAACATCTGGTATATGGTTTGCCTCATATACATTGTCTACTGGTATCATTTTAAATTGAGAACATTCAGCTCAACATGTAAACAATATGTGAGTTTAGCTATTGTCTGCCTCAGATGACCATAAGGCCAGTAATTCCATCATGCTGTAGGCCTATGGCTGTATTGGCCATGCCTGCCATGTGATAAGCTGCTAAATGGATTCACGTAGCTGATACACAGAGAGCGTGACAATCAAATAAAACAGATTGGAGATCTTAGATTTGAGAATACAACACAGGCACAGAGACAGAACCCCTTCCCCTCTTTATTGCAGGACTGTGATATGTGATTGATCAACATCAACACTAGTTCATTTTGAATAATAGTTTAACAACAAGTTCAAACGCTTCAATTCAAATAATCAACACTTCATGACTTCAAAATGTACAAATAAGCTAACTCATATGTAAAGATTAGACTTCTTAGTCTAAACAACAATAGATAATTGAGTAGTAACAAGTATGCTGTTATTACTAAAGCATAATTTCAGGTGAAATGTTGCCAACCTTGCTCCACTGATCCCTGATTTACTGGGAGAGCAGACTTCTATTCCAACCCAGCAATATCACACTTGATTATCAACTCATTAGATTTGATAAGTTGAATCATGGTTGGCCTGTTCCAATTGTAATATGTTTATACATTTTGTGTGATGTTTAATTGTATTTTTGCATACAACATTTGCTAACATACACTGCCTTCAGAAAGCATCCATACCCCTTGACTTATCCCACATTTTGTTGTGTTACAGCTTGAATTCAGACATTGATTACATCTTTTTTTTCCCTCACCCATCTATCCACAATACCCTATAATGACAAAGTGAAGACATGTTTTTAGAAATGAAGCAGATTTCTTGAAAATGAAATACAGAAATCTAATTGACATAAGTATTTGCACCCCTAAGTCAATACATTGTAGAAGCACCTTTGGAGGCGATTACAGCTGTGAGTCTTTCTGGGTAAGTCTCTAAGAGCTTTGCACACCTGGATTGTACAATATTTGCCCATTATACTTTAAAACATTCTTCAAGCTCGGTCTGTTGATTGTTGATCATTGCTAGACAGCCATTTTCAAGTCTTGCCATAGATTTTCAAGCCGATTTAAGTCAAAACTGTAACTAGGCCACTCAGGAACATTCGATGTCGTCTTCCATCTTTTGTGGAACAGTCAATTCTTAACGTAAAGGCTTGAAACTCGTTAAAGAGTGTGCCCGGGAGGACCTACAGTACATTGAATTTCAGCTTCCTGCGATTACAGGAAGTGACTTAATTTTGGGTAATAGGGCTGGTTTTGAAGGTTTAAAAAGGTTTAATCTTCACAGATTTTACATATGAGTGACCGGGGAACCCGACATATAAAATTTGAAGTCAACCAACCCAAAGCATTTTTGCCCTCGATTGGACACAATGGTCTTACAGTTCTAGAAATTAAGAGCCTTTTTATGAATTCTTGAATTAATACTGAAGAGGATATTGGTCTTTTTTTGTTGTTGATTGACTTGAAACTGTCTGTGTCTGTCAGCCTGCCTGTCAGCCTGTCTGTGCCTGCCTATCTGTCAACCTGTCTGTGGAAGAGAGGATGAGGAGGGAGGAGAGAGAGAAAATGGAGAGAGTATCAAGGGGGAGAAAGGGGAAAGAGGTGAGAGGGTGTAGGAGGGATGGCTGAGAGACAGTAGGGAGGGGGAGAGGGTGAAGGAGGAATGGGGAGAGAGCAGAGAGAGAGAGAGAGAGAGATGAGAGGAGGTGGAGGGAGGGAAAGGGGGAGGGAGAGAGAAGGGGGATAGTGAGGGAGGGGGAAAGAGGGGAGAGGGTCAAGGAGGGATGGCTGAGAGAGTAAGGAGGGGAGAGGGTAAAGGAGGAATGGGGAGAGAGTAGAGGGAGAGGGAGAGAGAAGAGAGGAGGTGGAGGGAGGGAAAGAAGGAGGGAGAGAGAAGGGGGATAGTGAGGGAGGGGGTGAGAGAGACAGAAAGGGTGAGGGAGGGGGAGAGTGTAGAGAGGGTGAAATAACGGGGAGAAAGAAGAGAATGAGGAGATAAAGAGGAGGTAGAGAACGAATGACAGACATGAGATAAATTAGAAATACATCAACCCTGTGACACATCTTTTCTCATTGACTGTATTAAGAAAAATGTCAGCTACAAGGGACCATTTACCCTTTTTGCAATAACGTGCCAGGATGACGTTTTCCTATGATATCATGTTGAAAATACATGGTCATATAGGAGAAGAATTATTCTGATAAAGAAAAAGTTACTTTTTGACTAAATTAAGGCATACAAAGACAAAAAACAAATGTGGCTCTGTGTGGAAATGATAACAGTGTGCAGGAGATTCCGAAATTGATGAAAATGCCACCCCCCCCCCAAAAAAAATTATAAACCGGGTTTGAAATGTAATTGAATAGTATAAAACAAATCAGAAAACAGAAAAGCGCCCCACTACTAATGAAGCATATTTAGAGCTTTTATTATTCAAAAACATAACCTACCGTTCAAAAGTTTGGGGTCACTTAGACATTTCCTTGTTTTTGAAAGAAAAACAAATTTTTTGTCCATTAAAAGGCCTCCCATTCCTCTTTCTATTCTGGTTAAGGCCAGTTTGCGCTATACTGTGAAGGGAGTAGTACACAGCGTTGTACGAGATCTTCAGTTTCTTGGCAATTTCTCACATGGAATAGCCTTCATTTATCAGAACAAGAATAGACTGACGAGTTTCAGAAGAAAGCTCTTTGTTTCTGGCCATTTTGAGCCTGTAGTCAAACCCACAAATGCTGATGCTCCAGATACTCAACTAGTCTAAAGAAGGCCAGTTTTATTGCTTCTTTAATCAGAACAACAGTTTTCAGATGTGCTAACATAATTGCAAAAGGGTTTTCTAATGATCAATTAGCCTTTTAAAATTATAAACTTGGATTAGCTAACACAACGTGCCATTGGAACACAGGAGTGATGGTTGCTGATAATGGGCCTCTGTACGCCTATGTAGATATTCATATATATTTTTTTTTAAATCTGCCGTTTCCAGCAACAATAGTCATTTACAACATTAACAATGTCTACACTGTATTTCTGATCAATTTGATGTTATTTTAAAATCGACAAAAAATTGGTTTTTCTTTCAAAAACAAGGACATTTCTAAGTGACCCTAAACTTTTGAACGGTAGTGTAAAATTGCCTTCAAATATGTCATACAGTCAAACATTCAAAAAATATTGTGATATGATATTCTGGGCCAAATCGCCCAGCCCTAACTTGCACTATACGTCTAAAAACGATGTACGTGGTTACTAAACAGTTTTAGGAATAACATCCCCCTTATCAATCCAATGTCAAAGAAAAGAGCAACATATTGACTGACCTGTGTACTATGGTGAGGGAACCACTGCTGTGCTTCACCCGCTATTGATCTACTCTGCTGAGCTTGGTTACAACAACATGTAGCCAATCCCACTATTTCACCATCTAGTTAAGCTCACATCACACACACACGCCAGAAAATGGTTGGGGCAGGGAGGGGGTGCAGAAGAAGAAAGAAAGAAATTGCCCACGCTACAGACGGCTATACCGGTCTGCTAATACAGGACTAGTAAAGGACCAGTGCAATACTTTAAAAAAATAAAATAACAATTCAGGGGGTGCTACAGCACCCCTACTTCCCGCAGCTATGCGCACACACACACACACCACACACACACACACGTTTGACATTGTCATTTTTTGTCTGTTAATCAAATTAGAACTCGTTAGTTACACTGAATTGATTTGTATAATATTATTATTGTAATAACTCCTGGTTTTACAAAAGGTAGCACCTGAGGATAAGAAAGCAATAGAAACAGCTAGAGGAGGAGAAGACCTAACACATTTTTTACAAATCTATGAGAATGAGCAATGATAATCCCTACCAAATATTGTCTAAGGCAAAAAGAAAGCAAACTTCAAGTGGCATGGAAATGAACATAGCTCTATCAAAGCTGATGTATTGCAGTGCAGGCCTCATGTAGTTTTGCTAGCTTAGCTCTGTAATAGTCTGTCAGCAATGACTCCATCCACTAATAAATGAGACAGTAATTGATCTGTTAAGTCACATGCTCTAAATCCCCATGAGCCTTTGCTCTGCTCCATTCAGTCAATACAGATCACACATGGCGCTGTGTCTGACAGCAAATGAACACTAACACTCAGTAGGACTAATGGAATAATTATTGCAGGAGGAAAGGTTGTCAGAGTGTTGTGGATCTGTATTTTTATTGACATTGAGAAGGCTCAGCTCTAATTCCTATTTATTGATTGTAGTTTGTAATCAAAACATGGATGACATATTATTAGTTTGAACTGATTGTAAAAAAATAAAAATTAAGCAAAACATCTCACAATTGTACTATAAATCTAATATTATCTTGGTGTATGGAGCATTCCAACTGAATCCTGTGTTGAATGATACACCTTAATAGCAATGCAGTAATATGTTGGTCAAGTTGAAATTCAAACAGCTCCAGGAACAGGTATATCTCAATATTCTCGACCTAGTTAATAGCAGTAGATTTCTGCCTTGTCAGCCTCTAATGAGGTCTGTACAAAAACATATACAGACATAGGCCTAAATGTGGTACTGACTCTTAGGTCACCATGACAGCAGCCCCAATGTAACAGTAGGGTTGTCATGGCAGCGGAACCCAAGGCTTTTTTCCTGATTGAACGCTATTCATTTACTTGACACAACGGATGCACATATATCTGCTGAATGTCATTTCCAGCACCAGAAAAGCAGAGAGACGCTGATCCTTGTCATTTACCCCCCTATGGGGAAGATATGCTACTTTAAAAGCACAGGAATTCCATAGGCATTAGTTACTAGTTATATTGCCTCTCGGGGGAGACTGATGAGGCACTTTCAACTAAGATGGCCTTTCAACACTTATTTTCCTGCAATACATGTATATGTTTTTTATGGATAAGTGCGATGTACAAAGAACATCAATTTGAAGGCCATCTTTTCCCTCAAACAATAGGCACAGTCAGTGTCGTAGCTAGCTGACGTTGTGTCATGGATGGTGTAACAAGTTACTGCTTTTAACACTGCTAGAAGCAGCTGTGGCTTGGTCTGTTGGCTGAGGGGGAAATAGCCTCTGAAAGCGCTTCAGCCTGTGTGAATCCCCGATACAGCTGTAACTGCCGTTCTGTCCTTTCACGCCTACGCTATACACTACAATCTCGTTGTGGTGCCCTTCCTTCCTTCCATTCTGGAACATCAACCTCTTCTTTGCTTTCACCCTGATGGCTGCAGCATCGACACTGTAAAGCTCTACATTGTCAGTGATTCCTGACTGAGGAGTGACCCCTGTCTGAGTGACCCCATACTATAAGTGTCTCCGTCGAGTTCAAAGTGCAAGTATTCTCATGGCCAGGTAACTTTATTTTAAAATGTAAAACGTATGTGCCTGATAAAATTACATGAACAGAGAAACATGTAAAAACATCAGTAGCACGAGCAGCTACAGCTGAACAACAAGTGTCTTAGGGCGTTTTCACATTTGAAATTCGGTACCCTGGTTCGGTTTCCTGGAGCGTTTGTGAGAATTCTACCGAATACATTTTGCTTTCACAAGACCTGAAAATAACCGTTTCAGGGTGCGATTAGCAAGACACACATTCTACATGATGTTAGCGAGCTAGATTGTTTACAACAGGCAAAAAGGTTCCACGCGATCAGCGTCACAATACATGGTACTCTGGTCCTGGATGTTGGACCCACTTCTCATGCAGGTCCAGGATTCGTTTCAGACAGGGTTTGTTTGCATTTCACACATGCTTTATGGCGAGGATCAGGGTACCAAACACTCCAGTAGTAAAACAACAGTATACTGTCAGAGGTGGACTGAGAGAAGAATATTCTGGTCCTTTGTTGCTAGTAGGGATGTGAATTTGTTGTTTTCATAAATTCATCAACTACATTTAGTGTTGAATGCATGAGGAATTAAAAACTATGAAAGATGAATTCCAAGGCTAACCACACATTAACAGGAAAATTGTATTATGTTTCTTCATATACATTTTTAAACATCTTATCCACACAAAAAGGTCAACCTTGAAATTGTGTTTTGCTTCAATTAGTGTGTAGCCAGAACAGTGCTGTACAAAAATATTGTGAGGTGATGGGAAATTCGTTTTTAAATTACACTGCTTGGACCATGCCTAAAGTCACATTGACTTGTGAAAAAAGTAGCAGAATTCACAGAGGAAATTCAAGCTTAATTTTTATAAAAAACTAAGTTCAGTAACATTATGTTCCAAGAGTAAACTAATACACTTTGTTAAGAATAAGTTTTGCTTTATTAATCTGGATTATTCAAACCCTAAGTCACCACTTCGCATGAACACTCAAAGCAAACAGAACATTTTACGTAAATAATTAGCAGACAACCTCCATGCAGCCTACATCTGCTCTAGGCCCATATCCATGCAGCCTACATCTGCTCTAGGCCCATATCCATGCACCCTACATCTTCTCTAGGCCCATATCCATGCAGCCTACATCTGCTCTAGGCCCATATCCATGCAGCCTACTTCTGCTCTAGGCCCATATCCATGCAGCCTACTTCTGCTCTAGGCCCATATCCATGCAGCCTACTTCTGCTCTAGGCCCATATCCATGCAGCCTACTTCTGACTCTAGGCCCTATCCATGCAGCCTACTTCTCTCTAGGCCCATATCCATGCTGCCTACTTCTGCTCTAGGCCCTATCCATGCAGCCTACTTCTCTCTAGCCCCTATCCATGCAGCCTACTTCTGCCTCTAGGCCCCTATACCATGCAGCCTACTTCTGCTCTAGGCCCCTATCCATTGCAGCCATTCTGCTTCTAGGCCCCTATCATGCAGCCTACTTCTGCTCTAGGCCCCTATCCATGCAGCCTACTTCTGCTCTAGGCCCATATCCATGCAGCCTACTTCTGCTCTAGGCCCCTATCCATGCAGCCTACTTCTGCTCTAGGCCCATATCCATGCAGGCTACATCTGCTCTAGGCCCATATCCATGCAGCATACTTCTGCTGTTATTGTAAAACCAAAATTGTGCATTTCTGTCAATGAGCCTCTAGTCTCCAGCCAGGGTATTATCCCTGCGTGGTATGAGCACCGGTTTCTCACATGTCTACCACTCCAAACTGTTTCTCACAATGCATTCTGCAGGCTGGCTGTAGCTGGCTGTGGTGTGACAGACAACCACTGGTCAATACTGTTAGACGACCATGCTTTGTTTTTTTTGCCTCACTCTGCGCACGCACGCACGCACGCACGCACACACGCACGCACGCACGCACACACACACGGCCATAGAAGAGCTTTTGCTGCAGCTATTGCTATTCTTGTAGCCTTCAGAACGGTATACAGTACAGTTAAATGCTCACAAAACACACAATTGTAAGCCGAAGGCTCTAGTCTAGACTAACCCTACCACAGTTCATATTGCTAACTTGCAAAATAATGGATGCGATTTATTGAAAGTGTCAGGGATACTGGTGTATTGAATAGAGTTGCAACATTCCGGTAACCTTCCCAAAATTCCTAGGTTTTCCAGAAATCCCAGTTGGAGGATTCCTGGAATCAGGAGGGAATAAGCAGGAAATCCAGAATCCTACAACCAGGATTTCTGGAAAACCTGTGGATTTTGGTAAAGTTAACATAATTTTACAACCCTAGAATTGGACGCATGCATTAAAAGAGAATGTCTCGTATGAAAGCTAGAAATGATTCTTCTATTAATGAGCTGGGAAATAATTGGTACCATGGGGTATAATGGGTGGGCGTTCATGGCCAGTAAAGAAAGTAAATAATTGTTTGTGAATACTAATTACTGGAACAAAATCAATTAACGTGTTTCACTGTAACTCAAATTCCTAACTGTTACCATACTGTACTTGCACCTCAGTTTACAGGGAATAACCATGGTATGGAGTGCTCACTCACTTAGCTAAACAAGTACGTATACTGTATGCATACGAAACTGATCTTATGCAGTATACTCTACTCATTAACAAGCATTTGAGATGTTTAACACCTGAATCTGACATTTACTGTACTCTAATGTACTGTATTCTTGACCAGCTCTCACTCTCACACCTAGAGTCGACAAAGAGAATAGGCTCTTTTTCAATAATTTGACTTGTGCACTATATTTAATTATAATTTTATTTTAGGACTGTTAAGTTTCTCATCGTTACCTTAATTGCTGTATGTTCACACTTTATTAGAAACTATTTTGCAGCTCTTTGAGTACTGCTGGCATGCCCACACCACCCCAGTGCAGTCTCTCAGTAACTCTACTCTACACTGGCTCTGGTAGGCTCTAGTCCACAGTGTGCTAATTAAAAATGGCGGCCACAGAGAGAGGGACGTTTTAGTTCTAACTGTGAAGAAGGTTTGTATAAAAATGTTCTGTACTGTAACCTTTGGATGCGTCCCAAATTGCAACCTATTACCTATATAGTGTTCTACTTTTGACCAGGGCTCATAGGGTGTGTTGTGAGCAGTTGTGGTACGTGGGTAAAAATCACTGGGGAAGCCAGAAAAGATAATTGTGTTGAGATAATTGCATTGTTTGCTCTATAAACTGTTCGTTCATATACCTTGTGACCGTGATTTATAGGCCGAGACAATAAGAAGACACAGTGGCAGAATAAATTCAACCGCAACTCTGTTTATCACAAAACTAGAGAACAACCTCTGTCCAGTAAAGTCCACAAAAAATATTGCATGTAACAGTTACAGTTGAAGTCGGATGTTTACATACACCTTAGCCAAATACATTTCAACTCAGTTTTTCACAATTCCTGACATTTAATCCTAGTAAAAATTCCATGTCTTAGGTCAGTTAGGATCACCACCTTATTTTAAGAAAGTGAAATGTCAGAATAATAGTAGAGAAAATGGTTTATTTCAGCTTTTATTTCTTTCATCACATTGCCAGTGGGTCAGAAGTTACATACACTCAATTAGTATTTGGTAGCATTGCCTCTAAATTGTTTAACTTGGGTCAAACGTTTCGGGTAGCCTTCCACAAGCTTCCCACAATAAGTTGGGTGAATTTTGGCCCATTCCTCCTGGCAGAGCTGGTGTAATTGAGTCAGGTTTGTAGGCCTCCTTGCTCGCACACGGTTTTTCAGTTCTGCCCACACATTTTCTATAGGATTGAGGTCAGGGCTTTGTGATGGCCAGTCCAATACCTTGACTTTGTTGTCCTTAAGCCATTTTGCCACAACTTTGTAAGTATGCTTGGGGTCTCCATTTGGAAGACCCATTTGCGACCAAGCTTTAACTTCCTGACTGATGTCTTGAGATGTTGCTTCAATATGCCCACATTATTTTCCTGCCTCATGATGCCATCTATTTTGTGAAGTGAAACCAGTCCCTCCTGCAGCAAAGCACCCCCACAACATGATGCTGCAACCCTGTCCTTCACGGTTTGGATGGTGTTTTTCGGCTTGCAAGCATCCCCTTTTTTCCTCCAAACATAACAATGGTCATTATGGCCAAACAGTCATATTTTTGTTTCATCAGACCAGAGGACATTTCTCCAAAAGGTACGATCTTTGTCCCCATGTGCAGTTGCAAATTGTAGTCTGGCTTTTTTATGGCGGTTTTGGAGCGGTGGATTCTTCCTTGCTGA
>NC_036849.1:8677007-8687007 GCF_002910315.2 Salvelinus sp. IW2-2015 | reverse complement strand
TGATCTACTCTGCTTGAGCTTGGTTACAACAACATGGAGCCAAATCCCACTATTTTCACCATCTATTAAGCTCACATCACACACACACGCCAGAAAATGGTTGGGGCCCAGGGAGGGGGTGCAGAAGAAGAAGAAAGAAAAAATTGCCCACGCTACAGACGGGCTATTACCGGTCTGCTAATACAGGACTAGTAAAGGACCAGTGCAATACTTAAAAAAATAAAATAACAATTCAGGGGGTGCTACAAGCACCCCTTACTTCCCGCAGCTATGCGCACACACACACACACCACACACACACACACGTTGGACATTGTCATATTTTGGTCTTTAATCAATTAGAACTCGTTAGTACACTGAATTATTTGTATAATATTATTATTGTAATAAACTCCGTGTTTTACAAAAGTTAGCACCTGAGGATAAGGAAAGCAATAGAAACAGCTAGAGGAGAGAAGGACCTAACACATTTTTTACAAAATCTATGAGAATTGAAGCAATTTGATAATCGTACCAAATATTGTCTAAGGCAAAAAAGAAAACAAACTTTCAAGTGGCATGGAAATGAACATAGCTCTATCAAAGCTGCATGTATTGCAGTGCAGGCCTCATGTAGTTTTGCATACTTGGCTCGTAATAGGTCTGTCAGCAATGACTCCTCGCACTAATAAATGAGACAGAATTGATCTGTTAAGTCACATGCTCTAATCCCCATGAGCCTTTGCTCTGCCTCCATCAGTCCAATACAGATCACCCACAATGGCTGTGTCTGACAGCAAATGAACACTAAACACTCAGTAGGGAACTAATGGGAATAATTTTGCAGGAGGAAAGGTTGTCCAGAGTTGTTGTGGATCTGTTATTTTTTATTGACATTGAGAAAGGCCTCAGCTCTAATTCCTTTTATTGATGAGTTTGTAATCAAAACAATGGATGACATATTATTAGTTTTGAACTGATTGTAAAAAAATAAAAATTAAGCAAAAACATCTCCAACAATTGTACTATAAAATCTAATATTATCTTGTGTATGGAGCATTCCAACTGGAATCCTGTGTTGATGATGACACCTTAATAGCAATGCAGTTAATATTGTTGGTCAAGTTGAAATTCCAAAACAAGCTCAGGAAACAGGTATATCTCAATATTCTCGACCTAGTTAATAGCAGTAGATTTCTGCCTTGTCCAGCCTCTAATGAGGATCTGTACAAAAACATATACAGACCATAGGCCTAAATGGGGGTACTGACCTTAGGTCACCATGACAGCAGCCCCAATGTAACAGTAGGGGTTGTCATGGCAGCGGGAACCCAGGCTTTTTTCCTGATTGAACGCTATTCATTTACTTGACACAAACGATGCACATATATCTTGCTGAATGTCATTTCCAGCACCAGAAAAGCAGAGAGACGCTGATCCTTGTTCATTCCCCCCTATGGGAAGATTATGACTACTATTAAAAGCACAGGGAAATCCATAGGGCATTAGTTACATGTTTATATTGCCTCTCGGGGGGAGACTGATGAGGCACTTGTTCAACTAAGGATGGCTTTCACACTTATTTTCCTGCAATACATGTATATGTTTTTATGGAAAGTTGCGATGTACAAAGAAACATCAATTTGAAGCCATCTTTTCCTAAAACATAGCACAGTCAGTGTCGTAGCTAGCTGACGTTGTGTCATGGATGGTGTAACAAGTTACTCTTTTTAACCACTGCTAGAAGCAGCTGTGGCTTGTCTGTTGGCTGAGGGGGAAATAGCCTCTGAAAGCGCTTCAGCCTGTGTGAATCCCCGATCAGCTGTAAACTGCCGTTTCTGTCCTTTCACGCTACGGCTATACACTACAATCTCGTTGTGGTGCCCTTCCTTCCTTCCATTTCTGGGAACATCAACCTCTCTTTGCTTTCACCCTGATGGCTGCAGCATGACACATGTAAGCTCTACATTGTCAGTGAAATCCTGACTGAGAGTGGACCCCTGTCTGAGTGACCCCATACTATAGAGTGTCTCCGTCGAGTTAAAGTGCAAGTCATTCTCATGGCCAGGTAACTTTATATTTTAAATTGTAAAACGTATGTGCGCTGATAAAATTTAATGAAACAGCAGAAACATGTAAAAAACCATCAGGTAGCACGAGCAGTACAGCTGGAACCAAACAAGTGTCTTAGGCGTTTTCACATTTGAAATTCGCGTTTAAACCCCTGGTTCGGTTTCCTGGAGCGTTTGTGAGAATTTCTACCGAATACATTTTGCTTTCACAAAGACCTGAAATAACCGTGTTCAGGTTTGCGATTTAGCAAGGACACACATGTCTACATTGATGTTGAGCGAGCAGATTGTTACAACAGGCAAAAAAGGTTCCACGCGAATCAGGTCACAATTAACATGGTACTCTGGTCCTGGATGTTGGACCCATTCTCATGCAGAGTCCAGGATTTCGTTTCAGAGCAGGGTTTGTTTGCATTTCACCACATGCTTTATGGCCGAGGTATCAGGTACAAAACACTCCAGTGAGTAAAACAAACAGTTACTGTCAAGGTGGACTGAGAGAAGAATATTCTGGTCCTTTGTTGCTAGAAAAAAAAAAACTAGGGGATGTGAATTTGTTGTCTTTCATAAATTCATCAACTACAATTTAGTGTTGAATGCATTGAGGAATTAAAAACATGAAAGATTGAATTTCCAAGGCTAACCCCACACATTAACAGGAAAATTGTATTATGTTTCTTCATATACATTTATTTTAAACATCTTATCCACACAAAAAGGTCAACCTTGAAATTGTGTTTTGCTTTCAAATTAGTGTGTAGCCAGAACAGTGCTGTACAAAAATATTGTGAGGTGATGGGAAATTTCGTTTTTAAATTACACTGCCTTGCGGACCCATGCCTAAAGTCACATTGACTTGTGAAAAAAGTAGCAGAATTCACAAGGAAAAATTCAAGCTTAATTTTTTATTAAAAAACTAAGTTCAGTAACATTTATGTTCCAAGGTAAACTAATACACTTTGTTAAGAATAAGTTTTGCTTTATTAATCTGGATTATTCAAACCTAGATCACCACTTCGCATGAACACTCAAAGCAAACAGGAACATTTTACGTAAATTAATTAGCAGACAACCTCACATGCAGCCTACATCTGCTCTAGGCCCATATCCATGCAGCCTACATCTGCTCTAGGCCCATATCCAGGCACCCTACATCTGTTCTCTAGGCCCATATCCATGCAGCCACATCTGCTCTTAGGGCCCATATCATGGCAGCCTACTTCTGCTCTAGGCCCCATATCCATGCAGCCTTACTTCTGCTCTAGGCCCACTATCCATTGCAGCCTACTTCTGCTCTAGGCCATATCCAATGCAGCTACTTCTGCTCCTAGGCCCATATCCATGCAGCCTTACTTCTGCTCTAGACCCTATATCCATTCAGCCTACTTCTGCTCTAGGCCCATATCCATGCAAGCCTACTTCTGCTCTAGACCCAGATCCATGCAGCCTACTCTGCTCTTAGGCCCCATATCCATGCAGCCTACTTCTGCTCTAGGCCCCTATCCATGCAGCCTACTTCTGACTCTAGGCCCTATCCATGCAGCCTACTTCTACTCTAGGCCCATATCCATCTTGCCTACTTCTGCTCTAGGCCCCTATCCATGCAGGCCTACTTCTACTCTTAGCCCCTATCCATGCAGCCTACTTCTGCCTCTAGGCCCCTATACCATGCAGCCACTTCTGCTCTAGGCCCCTATCCATTGCAGCCCGATTCTGCTTCTAGGCCCCTATCATGCAGCCTACTTCTGCTCTAGGCCCCTATCCATAGAGCCTTAATTTTACTCTAGGCCCATATCCCATGCAGGCCTACTTCTGGGCTCTAGGCCCCTATCCATTGCGCAGCCTACGTTCTGCTCTAGGCCATAATCCATGCAGCCTACTCTAGCTTAGTCCCCTATCCATGCAGCCTACCTTCTGCTCTAGGCCATATCATGCAGGCCTACATTCTGTTAGGCCCATATCCATGCCAGGCCATACTTCTGCTGTTATTGAAAAACCAAAATTTAGTGCATTTCTGTCAATGACCTCTAGGTCTTCCAGCCCAGGTATTATCCCTGCGTGGTATGAGCCGCGTTCTCGTGCACATGTCTACCACTCCAAACTGTGTTCTCACAATGCATTCTGCAGGCTGGCTGTAGCGGCTGTGGTTGTACAGACAACCAACTGGTCATACTGTAGACGACCATTGCTTTGTTTTTTGCCTCACTCTGCGCACGCACGCACGCACGCACGCACACACGCACGCACGCACGCCACACAACACGGCCATAGAAAGAGCTTTTTGCTGCAGCTATTGCTTATTCTTGTAGCCTTCAGAACGGTATACAGCTACCAGGTAATGCTCACCAAACACACAATTGTAAGCCGAAGGCTTCTAGTCTAGACTAACCCTACCACAGGTCTATTGGTCTAACTTGGCAAAATAATGGGATGCGATTTTATTGAAATGTCAGGATGACTGGTGTATTGAATAGAGTTGCAACATTCCGGTAACTTCCAAAATTCCTAGTTTTTCAGAAATCCCAGTTGGAGGATTCTGAATCAGGAGGATAAGCAGGAAATCCAGAATCCTACAACCAGGATTTCTGGAAAACCTGTGGGGATTTTGGTAAAGTTAACATTAAATTTTACAACCCTAGAATTGGACGCATGCATTAAAGAGAATGTCTCGTGATTGAAAGCTAGAAATGATTCTTCTATTATGAGCTGGGAAATAATGGGGTACCATGGGGTTTAATGGTGGGCGTTCATGGCAGTAAAGAAAGGTAAATAATTGTTTGTGAATTACTAATTACTGCGAACAAAATCAATTACGTGTTTCACTGTACTCAAATTCCTAACTGTTACCATACTGTACTTGCCACTCAGTTTACAGGAATAACCATGGTATGGAGTGCTCACTCACTTAGCAAAACAAGTACGTATACTGATCATACGAAACTGATCTTATCAGTATACTCACTCATTAACAAGCATTTGAGATGTTTAACACCTGAATCTGACATTTACGGTACTCTAATGTACTGTATTCTTGACCAGCTCTCACTCTCACACTTAGAGTCGACAAGAGAATAGGCTCTTTTTTCAATATTTGACTTGTGCACTATATTTAATTATAATTTGTATTTTTAGGACTGTTAAGTTTTCTCAATCGTTACCTAATGCTGTGATGTTCACAAACTTATTAGAAAACTATTTTGCAGCTCTTTGGTACTGCTGGATGCCCACACCACCCCAGTGCAGTCTCTCAAGTAACTCTACTCTACAACTGGCTCTGGTAGGGCTCTAGTCCACAGTGTGCTAATTTTAAAAATGGCGGCCACAGAGAGAGGGACGGTTTTAAGTTCTAACTGTGAAGAAGGTTTTGTATAAAAATGTTCTGTACTTGTAACCTTTGGATGCGTTCCCCAAATTGACAACCTATTACCTAATATAGTGTTTCTACTTTTGACCAGGGCTCATTAGTGTGTGTTGTGAGCAGTTGTGGTACGTGGGTAAAAATCACTGGGGGAAGTCCCAAAAAGATAATTGTGTTGTAGATAATTGCCGATTGTTTGCCTCTATGAACTGTTCGTTCATATTACCTTGTACGTGTTTATTAGCAGACAATAAGAAGACACAAGTGGCAGAATAATTTCAACCGCAACTCTGTTATCACAAAACTAGAGAACAACTCTGTCCAGTAAAGTCCACAAAAAAATATTGCATGTAACAGTTACAGTTGAAGTCGGATGTTTACATACACCTTAGCCAAAGACATTTCAACTCAGTTTTTTCACCAATTCCTGACATTTAATCCTAGTAAAAATTCCATGTCTTAGGTCAGTTAGGATCACCACCTTATTTTAGAAGTGAAATGTCGAATAATAGTAGAGGAAAATGGTTTTAATTTCAGCGTTTATTTCTTTCATTCACATGCCAGTGGGTCAGAAGGGTTACATTACACTCAATTAGTATTTGGTAGCATTGCCTCTTTAAATTGTTAACTTGGGTCAAACGTTTCGGGTAGCCTTCCCACAAGGCTTCCCACAATAAGTTGGGTGAATTTTGGGCCCATTCCTCCTGCAGAGCTGTGTAATTGAGTTCAGTTTGTAGGCCTCCTTTGCTCGCAACACGGTGTTTCAGTTCTGCCACACATTTTCTATAGGATTTGAGGTCAGGGCTGGTGATGGCCGTCCAATACCTTGACTTTGGTTCCTTAAGCCATTTGCCACAACTTTGTAAGTAGCTTGGGTCTCCTTTGGAAGACCATTTGCGACCAAGCTTAACTTCCTGGACTGATGTCTTTGAGATGTTGCGTCAATATTGCCCACTTATTTTCCTGCCTCATGATGCCATCTATTTTTGTGGAAGTGAAACCAGTCCCTCCTGCCAGCAAAGCACCCCCACAACATGATGCTTGCAACCCTGTCCTTCACGGTTTGGATGGTGTTGTGTCGGCTTGCAAGCATCCCCTTTTTTCCTCCAAACATACAATGGTCATTTATGGCCAAACAGTCATATTTTTGTCATCAGACAGAGGGGAAATTTCTCCCAAAAGTACGTCTTTGTCCCCATGTGCAGTTGCACATTGTAGTCTGGCTTTTTTTATGGCGGTTTTGGACGGGATTCTTCCTTGCATGAGCGGGCCTTTTCAGGTTATGTCGATATAGGACTCGTGTTATGTTTAACCGTTTTTCCTCAGCATCTTCACAAGGTCCTTGGGGTTGTTTCTGGATTATTGCATCTTGTTCGCCAACAAAAGTCGTTCATCTCTAGGAGGACCGAACGCGGTCTCCTTCCTGAGCGGTATGACGGCTGCGGGTCCATGGTGTTTATACAGCGGCACTATTGTTTGTACAGATGAAGTGGTACCTTTCAGGCGTTTGGAAATCTCCCAAGATTGAACCAGGACTTGTAGAAGTCTACAATTTTTCTCTTCTGAGGTCTTGCATTTCTTTGATTTTCCATGATGTCAAGCAAATTAGGCACTGAGTGTGAAGGTAGGGCCTTGAAAATACATCCACAGTAACACCTTACAATTAGCCTTCAGAAGCTTCTTAAAGCCCATACATAATTTTCTTGAATTTTCAAGCTGTTTGAAGCACAGTCAACTTAGGTGTGGTAAACCTCTGACCCACTGGAACATACAGTGAATTATTAAGTGAAAAAATCGGTCTGTAAACAATTGTTGGGAAATTACTTGGTGTCATGCACAAATATGGATGTCCTAACCGACTTGCCAAAACTATAGTTTGTTAACAAGAAATTGTGGAGTGGTTAAAAAAACAAGTTTTAATGACTCCAACCTAAGTTTATGTAAACTTTGACTTCAACTGTACATGACCTACAGCCATGACCTAAAAGCGTGTTAATGTTTCTGACCAATTTTAGGAACCACTAAAAAACGACTGACTTAGAACCACGGAGAGTTACCGCTAGTCGCAAAGAAAACAGGAGCTGCCTGCACTATTCCAGCACCATTTCAACATCAACATTTCAACATAAAATCACCTATGCTTAGTCTAATACAATGAAAAGATACCAAAAACAATTTAGTCCAATCAACATAAGCTAAATCTGATGTGGCTGTCCATGTTTCTGATTTCTGTCTGTGTCTGTGTGTTCGTGCAAGTACAAAAAACATGTTGACTCACCCTGTCACGTTCCTGACCTGTTTTATGTTTATTTTGTATGTGTTTAGTTGGTCAGGGCGTGAGTTGGGGTGGGCATTCTATGTTTTGTGGTTCTATGGTTAGGTCACTTGTAATTAGCCTTATATGGTTCTCAATCAGAGACAGGTGTTTGACGTTTTCCTCTGATTGAGAACCATTATATAGGTTGGCTGTTCACACTGTTTGTTTGTGTCTCCTGTGTCTGTGGTCTGTGCACCACACGGGGCTGTTTTCGGTTTGTTCGTTTTATGTAGTCTATTCCTGTTCGTGAGTTCTTTCGTGTCTTTATGTAAGTTCCATGTTCAGGTTTCGTCTACGTCGTTTTCTTATTTTGTAAGTTATTCAAGTGTTCTTCGTGTTTCGTCTTTATTTAATAAATTCATTATGTCATCATACCTCGCTGCGTATTGGTCCACCGATCCTTCTCTCCCTCTCCTCGTCCGAGGAGAGGAAGAGCTAGAGCACCGTTACGAAGATCACCCACCAACCTAGGACCAAGCGGCGGGGGAGCTCAACAGCGAAACCAGGACTCGTGGACTTGGGAGCAGATATTGAATGGAGAAGGACCCTGGGCTAAGGCAGGAGAGAATCGCCCTCTCAGGAAGAGAGGGAGGCAGCTAAAGCCCAGGAGCGGTGTTGGAGGAGGCAGCAAGGAGACGTGGCTGGAAGCCCGAAAAGCCTGTGAGTAAACCCCAAAAATTTTCTTGGGGGGGGGCTAGAAGGAGAGTGGCGAAGTCAGGTAGGAGACCTGCGCCCACTTCCTGTACTTACCGTGGAGAGCGAGAGTACGGGCAGACACCGTGTTACGCAGTAGAGCGCACGGTGTCTCCTGTACGTGTGCATAGCCCGGTGCGGGTTATTCCACCTCCCCGCACTGGTAGGCTAGATTGGGCATTGAGCCAGGTGTCATGAAGCCGGCTCAACGCGTCTGGTCTCCAGTGCGTCTCCTCGGGCCGGCATGCATGGCACCAGCCTTACGCATGGTGTCCCCGGTTCGCCTACATAGCCCGGTGCGGGTTATTCCACCTCCCCGCACTGGTCGGGCGACAGGGAGCATTCAGCCTGGTAAGGTTGGGCAGGCTCAATGCTCAAGGGAGCCAGTACGCCTGCCACGGTCGGTATTTCCGGCGCCACCTTCCCGCCCCAGCCCAGTACCACCAGTGCCTACACCACGCACCAGGCTTCCAGTGCGTTTCCAAGCCCTGTTCCTCTCCACGCACTCTCCTATGGTGCGTGTCTCCAGCTCAGTGCCTCAGTTCCGGCACCACCACCAGGCCTACAGTGCGCCTCAGTCGGCTAGAGTCTGGAGTCTGCCCAACGCCGTCTGAGCCATCCGTCTCCCCAGCGCCATCTGAGCCGTCCGTCTCCCCAGCGCCATCTGAGCCATCCGTCTCCCAGCGCCATCTGAGCCATCCGTTCCCAGCGCCATCTGAGCCATCCGTCTCCCCAGCGCCGTTTCTGAGCCATCCGTCTGCCCAGTGCCGTCTGAGCCATCCGTCTGTCCCGAGCCATTAGAGCCGCCAACCAGACAGGATCTGCCAGAGCCGCCAACCAGACAGGATCTGCCAGAGCCGCAACCAGACAGGATCTGCCAGAGCCCCAACCAGACAGGATCTGCCAGAGCCGCCAACCAGACAGGATCTGCCAGAGCGCCCAACCAGACAGGATCTGCCAGAGCCGCCAACCAGACAGGAATCGCCAGAGCCGCCAGCGAGCCATGAGCAGCCAGAGCCGCCAGCGAGCCATGAGCAGCCAGAGCGCCAGCGAGCCATGAGCAGCCAGAGCCGCCAGCGAGCCAGGATCTGCCAGAGCCGCCAGCGAGCCAGGATCTGCCAGAGCCGTCAGCGAGCCATGAGCAGCCAGAGCCGTCAGCGAGCCATGAGCAGCCAGAGCCGTCAGCGAGCCATGAGCAGCCAGAGCCGTCAGCGAGCCATGAGCAGCCAGAGCCGTCAGCCAGCCATGAGCGTCCAAGCCGTCAGCCAGCCAGAGCGTCCAGAGCCGTCATCCAGCCAGGATCCGCCAGAGCCGTCATCCAGCCAGGATCCGCCAGAGCCGTCATCCAGACAGATCCGCCAGAGCCGTCATCCAGCCAGGATCCGCCAGAGCCGTCATCCAGCCAGGATCCGCCAGAGCCGTCATCCAGCCAGGATCCGCCAGAGCCCAGCCAGCCAGGATCCGCCAGTCATTCTGGTGTTGCCCCTCATTCGGTGCTGCCCCTTAATTTAGGTGGGTTATTTGGAGGCTGGGCATTGTGAGGGGATAAAAGAAGCGGGGATGTATTATGTTGGGGATGGA
>NC_036849.1:8518739-8676982 GCF_002910315.2 Salvelinus sp. IW2-2015 | reverse complement strand
ACCACGCCCAGAGCCTGAGCCACCACCGTGGACAGATGCCCACCCAGACCCTCCCCTAGACTTTTGGTGGTGCGTCCGGAGTTCGCACCTTGAGGGGGGGGTTCTGTCACGTTCCTGACCTGTTTTATGTTATTTTTGTATGTGTTTAGTTGGTCAGGGCGTGAGTTGGGGTGGGCATTCTATGTTTTGTGTTTCTATGTTTAGGTCACTTGTAATTAGCCTTATATGGTTCTCAATCAGAGACAGGTGTTTGACGTTTTCCTCTGATTGAGAACCATATATAGGTTGGCTGTTCACACTGTTTGTTTGTGTCTCCTGTGTCTTCCGTGTCTGTGTCTGTGCACCACACGGGGCTGTTTTCGGTTTGTTTGTTTTATGTAGTCTATTCCTGTTCGTGAGTTCTTTCGTGTCTTTATGTAAGTTCCATGTTCAGGTTTCGTCTACGTCGTTTTCTTATTTTGTAAGTTATTCAAGTGTTCTTCGTGTTTCGTCTTTATTTAATAAATTCATTATGTCATCATACCTCGCTGCGTATTGGTCCACTGATCCTTCTCTCCTCTCCTCGTCCGAGGAGGAGGAAGAGCTAGAGCACCGTTACACACCCTACTTGTAGAGAAACGCCAATGCCATCCTTCTCTCTTTCATGTTGACGAAATGGTCAATCACTCTGTCATACAGTACACACTTTTATGTTTTGTTGTCCTAGGCTACCTGGCTAAAATGCTTGCCACAAGTCCAAATCCCTATCTCCATCCATGGCCAATTTAAGAAAGGGGCAATTTTAGCTAGCCAATGGAGGACAACAACACAACGAGATGCAACAATTCAAGTTGTTTCTGTCAATGCTGTATGCTCTCGATGCGATTTGATAGGAGTGACGCCAAATCCAAACTGGCTTCCCTTGACACTTTCTTTTGGTGCACCAGAACCATTCACTGTTGAGCTCACTCAGTTTAGCTCAATGCTGATTGGCGATAATGTTACTTTTTTAATCAAGGGAGGCCAGATGCTCGCTGGCTTCTCTTGCATTCAATGCTACAGGCGGCAAAAATGTCATACTCTTTTGAACAAGTCAGCATCAGATAGATGGCCTTCAGAGACAGCGGGGCACTGTTTTGCTCGCTCTGATGTTTTCTCCGGTGAGATACTTTGAGCCTTGCAAATTGAAAGAAGATTATGAAACACAGAGAGACTAAATAAGTTATTTCATTTTTTTATTGTTCAGTTTTTGGGGTGAAGCCTGGCCCTTGGCATCCATGAATACACACCACTGATTGTGAGAATGGTGAAGAATTATAGTGCCTTCCTTCTCACAGAATGTCATATTCATGATCAACCGGAAATATGCACAGAGATCACTGACATTGTAGTATAGTTTACGTGACCAGCTGATTCTCAAGATCTTGCACACTAATGAGATGCTATTGAGCCCACACTACTACACTGTCTGAGCCAAGGACTACATGCGTTCTGGTAAGATTTAATTACAATACTGGGTGGGGTGAATATATTTACATGACATACATGATTTTTTGTTAACTAGTAAATAGCAGCCTACAGCAAAGTGTGTTTAAATCATTTCTAACTTGTTAACAATTTCTGCTAGTTAGTTTTTGCTACCATGTGGGTTTTAGCTTGCTTGAGCCTGCTTCCATACATGTTTCATTTTTTTTTTTTTTAATCTTACAAAGGAGTTAATCTTACAAAGGAGTTTTTTTAACGCATTTTTTTCTAATCTTTACAAGAAAATGCCACGGGCACTATCTGATGTGTGGAGACATTTCACTGCAGCTAACGTAGAAGGAAAACCTGTGTACATTTGCAAATACTGTGCCAAATCATTTGTGAAGAATGCAACAAAGATGCAGAATCATCTGGCCAAGTGCATAAAGTTCCCTCAGCGCTCACAACAAGCAACCTCTGACAAAAGTCCCTCTCTATTCAAGGTGAAAATTATGAATCAAACACCTTATCGATAGCAACAGCTCATGGTCCTCCTGGAATCAGAAGGTTTTTTTTGACTCAATGGAGGAACATAGTCAGAGAAATGCTGATGAATGTCTTGCTCAAGCTGTGTATGCAACTGGTTCATCTCTGATGCTCACAGGCAATGTGTATCAAACAAGATTTCTGAATGTTCTTCGCACAGCATACACCCCTCCAACCAGACATGCTTTATCTACTCATTTGCTGGATGCAGAGTTCAACAGAGTTGAAGTGAAGGTCAAGCAAATCATAGAGAAAGCAGACTATTGCAATCATCTCTGATGGGTGGTCGAATGTTCGTGGGCAAGGAATAATTAACTACATAATCTCCACCATTCAACCAGTATTCTACAAGAGCACAGACACACTGGTCTTTACATTGCAGATGATCTGAATGCAGTCATCAATGACCTTGGACCACAGAAGGTATTTGCACTGGTGACAGACAATGCTGCAAACATGAAGGCTGCATGTTCTAAAGTGGAGGAGTCCTACCCTCACATCACACCCATTGGCTGTGCTGCTCATGCATTGAATCTGCTACTCAAGGACATCATGCCACTGAAAACAATGGATACACTCAACAAGAGAGCCAAGGAAATGGTTAGGTTATAGCAGCAATCTACCTCACCAAGCAAAGTGAGAAGAATAAGAGCACCACATTGAACACCCGCTGCCCAGCAACACCCGTTGGGGTGGTGTTGTCATCATGTTTGACAGTCTCCTGGAGGGGAAGGAGTCTCTCCAAAAAAATGGCCATATCACAGTCTGCCGATATGGACAGCCCCATCAAGAGGATCCTGGATGATGTATTTTGGGAGGGAGTGGTAAGCAGCCTGAAAATCCTGAAACCTATAACAATAGCCATTGCACGGATTGAGGGAGACAATGCCATCCTGTCTGATGTTCAGACTCTGCTTGCAGATGTAAGAGAAGAAATCCGTACTGCCCTGCCCACTTCACTGTTGCTCCAGGCAGAGGAAACAACAGTTCTGAAATACATTAAAAAGCGTGAAGACTTCTGCCTGAAGCCCATACACGCCGCAGCATACCTGTTGGACCCCAAGTATGCTGGCAAGAGCATCCTGTCTGTTGCAGAAATCAACAAGGCCTATGGTGTCATCACTACCATGTCTCGCCACCTTGCCCTGGATGAGGGCAAGGTTCTTGGCAGTCTGGCGAAGTACAAATCCAAGCAAGGGCTTTGGGATGGAGATGCAATATGGCAGTCGTGCCAACATATCTCATCAGCCACCTGGTGGAAGGGACTTTGTGGATCTGAGGCTCTTTCCCCTGTTACCTCCATCATCCTCCAAATCCCACCAACATCAGCCGCCTCCGAGTGCAACTGGTCCTTGTTTGGGGACACACACACCAAAGCACGCAACAGGCTGACCAATACAAGGGTTGAAAAATTTCTGGCTTTTTGAGCCTGACAACGAGCCATCCTCAACAAGGTTGGAAAGTGACAGTGAAGAGGAAGACAACAAAAGCTTTAGTTTCTAGACTATCATTTTACAGATTTTTGGGGAGATGCGATGGATCATTGGGGATCATTCAAAATTCCCTTTCTTTTGTCGTTCAGTGAATTAATCCATGTGAAGAGTCAACTCATTTAATTAAAGTTTAATTCATAACTAAATTGTTTTATTTATATTGGAAGGATTTAATCATTTGCAATTGTGTTTACTTATGATAAGGTAAAAGGTTTATGTTTCTGTCTCCATATGATATGGTAAATATATATATACTGTATATATATGCAAAAAACATCTACATTTAAATGGTATTAATATTAATGTGCATATATTCCCGTTAATTCCCGTTAATTCCCATATATTCCTGTTAATTCCCACGGAAAGTTTCCACTTCTGAATTTTCCACAAAATGTGCAACCCTAGTTATTATACATAATCTAGTTGTACTAACACCTAACATGTAGTACAAAATAGGGGTTATGACCACAACACAAGAAACACATGAATAAAAAAACTATTACATATTTTAAATTTTTTTTTATTTCCAATTAGCAATGTTTTCTACCTATTTTTCTAATCTAAAAGAGGTTTCACCTTGATTCGTGTTTGTTTACAGCGCTTGACTTTTGCAAACATGAAAACTTCACTTTTGATTTTTTACGAGGATGTTGTTTGTGAGAAAACATTCACAGCATCGCACTGTATTTATATTTGGAATGGCAGCAGTGGCAACATCGTTGCCACGTAGGAAAAGATAATTGTGTTTTCAGAGCTTTTGCTTTCCACAGACATCATAATGAGCTAACCTTTCAGCTCACCACGTTAACACCGACAGAAACCACAGCAAATTTTTTGTCATTTCAATAATTGAGCTGTGCAGTGTTTACTTAATCACTAAAGTAATTAACAGGCAGAGGCAGATTCTTTTGTTGTCTATCTCTACCTGTTCTCTGTGGTGAGGATCAGTACAATGCTCTGTAATGAGGGTGACTCTTGCATCTCTGATAGCAACTCTTTTAAAGGGGCAATCCGGGATTGGTACATCTATTTTTGGACAAAGTCGACCCTATAGGTTTATACATCCTACTAGTTGATTAGCAGATGAGACCAAAGATGTTTTTTATGGTGCTGACACTAAGGAGAGAGCACACGGAGTGCTGGGGCAGAAAAGGGCCATGATCCTGAAAGGGAATGGTGATCCTCTACAACATTTATCTTATGCTAATGAAGGTGCATGGTGCTCTGAATGCTTTCCAAAACAGCTGCACCACAATGGCCTATGCACATTGTACAGCATTCATCTGCTGTTCTGCCCAAGGGGGGGGGGGATATATGTGTGTGTGTGCGTGCGTGAGTGCGTGCGTGTTAGTACGTGACCCTACCACACATGGCTCTCGTCAGGATAATGGCACTCAAATGGATACTTCACAGGCAATCATAATCAGTTGCCAAGCAACTGGGGCACCATTCTATAACTAGGAGGCAAACGTTGGGGAGCTGACCACAGAATTTAATATCCGCTAATTCATTTTTAATACCTTGGGGAGACGTACAGTAAACTATAACTTGATCATGTTTGTCTAATGTTTCTCATTTGTAAAAACACATGGGATAAACCTTCAGAACTATCCAAACATATACCGTACACAGCCATGGCGAAAAAAGGAAATATAACTGGTTATTATCATGATATATAATTGACCATCTATATCTTCATATATATATATATCACATACATTATGTCTGTTTCTCCAACCGATTTCCAAGCAGTCATCTGTATCCACGACACTATGAATGTATGAAAGCAACCCAGTCTTGAATGATTCAACTTTATAGTGGGTGACGAAATAAAGAAAGGATTGGTGTGAAGAAGAAGAAGAAGAAGAAATGGTGGTGAAAGGATGCGGTTGGTTGAAGGACTTGTGGGATGGATGTGTAGCCTATGGCTCAGCCAGGGGAGCTATCACTGAATATCTCACTTGGTTCAAGGAATCAAGCTGGCCATGAGCAAATGGAAAATAAATAGGAAGCGTGATATTCACGGTCCGGCAGGGCACGGCCCTACAGTGGAAAAGCGCCATAAGTGATCCTAACCCTGCTCACGTCACAGCTCTACTTATGGACTGACACTGACTGAACAAGGAGGTTAGCACTCTGTGACAAACCAAAGTGTTTCCAACTGATTAATAAGGACACTTGAAAGAAAAGAGCGGTAAAGAGTGGTAATGCAAAAAGGTGGTAAAACTTCAAACAAAGGCGCCATGCTTTTAATTAGTCCTTATAACGCTTGGCTCTAATGGATTCCAATGAGATGGCCTGTTCACAGTCTGTTAGATCTATAAAACAGCATTTTGATGGGAACCAGGACTGTGGTTGAAGAAGTGATAAAGATGTCAAAGGGTTGACTGCACACAGCCGCCCGTCCTCGTGTCATTGTCCAAAATCAGGCAAATGTATTAAAGGACTGTTCAAAACTCATACATACTGTACATGTCAATAGTTATGGTTATGCTGGTTCATGGTTGCAAGATATTATTTGGATCAGGACTTGAATGTCAAATGGAGGATGACACGACTATCTATCTACTATGCGCACATATACCTGCATGTTGTATCGATTTGTTTAACAACAGATAACTACCGTAAATCTTTGTTCAGCATGTAATTGCGTACCTGTAATTATCACTCTACATAATTGAAAAGGCACAGTTTGACAGTATCAGCATCAGACAGAGACATCCATCTATGTTCTATAATAAGACCCTTTCCAGGAACTCCTCATAGGACATGGCTAACAATGTCATCATTGCCCTTTGATGATCTAATTCTCTCTTTGCCACAGTAAGATCCTCTATAAATTGGTCTGTGGCGGCCGCTGATTGGCTGAATACCCGGGGGCGCGAGGTGGTTGGAGTCAACAAAGCAGCATGACAGAAATATGATTCCAAGTTTTCAAACTACAGGCAGTTTCTTTAAGAAGATATATGAAGTGATCTGTGCAATTGAACAGTATAAATACACCTATTTCACTTTTGTATGTCAAAAACCGAATGACAACTGCTGCACATACTGGCACTGTTTTGAACAGATTAGATTCTACTATTTAGAACATGCAGCCAGCTCACGAACGATCGTAGAAGGGAGAACACAACAAGCATTCAGACACAATAAGTGAAAACACATTATCTAACTGGGTATAGCTAGCTAACATGTCACAAAGCATGATGCGCTAGCCAGTTAATGTTCATTTTGAAATAACTTCATATTTTCGAGTTAACGTTAGTCAGATATTAGTTTTAAAAGACTTGAAATTTGGCATGCTAGTTGCTTATCAAAAGGTAGATAACTGGTTAATTTGACCCAAACAAATCAACTAAACTATTTCTCAATGTATTACTGTAGCTGGCTAATTAATTTGATCATGCTTTGTGATACACCGGTGTAATGCTGTTTTAGTCAACACAACATGTCGCCCTGTCACCTGCAGTAGAACATGATGAAAAACACAGGGGGATAAGCCACCGTCATGCTTTTTCGTCCTACCAGATCAGCGATGAAAAGGTTCTAGCTAGTGTATATATATTATATAATTCACACCAACAAGAGTCGAAGGACAGTTCCTCCTCCTAGTGAAATAGCTGGGAAAACAATCCCATCAATGTTCGTGGAAGCGGAACTGCTGCTGCTGGCAGTCACTGAGGGGCAGATTTATTAATTTATTATTTCACGTTTATTAAACCAGGTAGGCCAGTTGAGAACGAGTTCTCATTTACAACTGCGACCTGGCCAAGATAAAGCAAAGCAACAAAAACAACACAGAGTTACACATAAACAAACATACAGCCAATAACACAATAGAAACATCTATGTACAGTGTGTGCAAATGTAGAAGAGTAGGGAGGTAAGGCAATAAATAGGCCATAGTGGTGAAATAATTACAATTTAGCATTAACACTGGAGTGATAGATGTGCAGATGATGGTGAAGAACAGGGCTCCGGGCAGCCGAGCGGAAATGGAGGAAAACTCGCCTCCCTGCGGACCTGGCATCCTTTCACTCCCTCCTCTCTACATTCTCCTCTTCTGTCTCTGCTGCTAAAGCCAATTTCTACCACTCTAAATTCCAAGCATCTGCCTCTAACCCTAGGAAGCTCTTTGCCACCTTCTCCTCCCTCCTGAATCCTCTCCCCCTCTCCCCCTCCTCCCTCTCTGCTGATGACTTCGTCAACCATTTTTGAAAAGAAGGTCGACGACATCCGATCCTCGTTTGCTAAGTCAAACGACACCGCTGGTTCTGCTCACACTGCCTACCCTGTGCTTTGACTCTTTCTCCCCTCTCTCTCCAGATGAAATCTCGCGTCTTGTGACGCGGCCGCCCAACAACCTGCCCGCTTGACCCTATCCCCTCCTCTCTTCTCCAGACCATTTCCGGAGACCTTCTCCCTTACCTCACCTCGCTCATCAACTCATCCTTGACCGTGGCTACGTCCCTTCCGTCTTCAAGAGAGCGAGAGTTGCACCCCTTCTGAAAAAACCTACACTCGGATCCCTCGATGTCAACAACTACAGACCAGTATCCCTTCTTTCTTTTCTCTCCAAAACTCTTGAACGTGCCGTCCTTGGCCAGCTCTCCTGCTATCTCTCTCAGAATGACCTTCTTGATCCAAATCAGTCAGGTTTCAAGACTAGTCATTCAACTGAGACTGCTCTTCTCTGTGTCACGGAGCGCTCCGCACTGCTAAAGCTAACTCTCTCTTCCTCTCTCTCATCCTTCTAGACTTATCGGCTGCCTTTGATACTGTGAACCATCAGATCCTCCTCTCCACCCTCTCCGAGCTGGGCATCTCCGGCGCGGCCCACGCTTGGATTGGCGTCCTACCTGACAGGTCGCTCCTACCAGGTGGCGTGGCGAGAATCTGTCTCCGCACCACGTGCTCTCACCACTGGTGTCCCCAGGGCTCTGTTCTAGCCCTCTCCTATTCTCGCTATACACCAAGTCACTTGGCTCTGTCATATCCTCACATGGTCTCTCCTATCATTGCTATGCAACGACACACAATTAATCTTCTCCTTCCCCCCTCTGATAACCAGGTGGTGAATCGCATCTCTGCATGTCTGGCAGACATATCAGTGTGGATGACGGATCACCACCTCAAGCTGAACCTCGGCAAGACGGAGCTGCTCTTCCTCCGGGAAGGACTGCCCGTTCCATGATCTCGCCATCACGGTTGACAACTCCATTGTGTCCTCCTCCCAGAGTGCTAAGAACCTTGGCTGATCCTGGACAACACCCTGTCGTTCTCAACTAACATCAAGGCGGTGACCCGTTCCTGTAGGTTCATGCTCTACAACATTCGCAGAGTACGACCCTGCCTCACGCAGGAAGCGGCGCAGGTCCTAATCCAGGCACTTGTCATCTCCGTCTGGATTACTGCAACTCGCTGTTGGTGGGCTCCCTGCCTGTGCCATTAAACCCCTACAACTCATCCAGAACGCCGCAGCCCGTCTGGTGTTCAACTTTCCCAATTCTCTCACGTCACCCCGCTCTCCGCTCTCTCCACTGGCTTCCGTTGAAGCTCGCATCCGCTACAAGACCATGGTGCTTGCCTACGGAGCTGTGAGGGGAACGGCACCTCCGTACCTTCAGGCTCTGATCAGGCCCTACACCCAAACAAGGGCACTGCGTTCATCCACCTCTGGCCTGCTCGCCTCCCAACCTCTGAGGAAGTACAGTTCCGCTCAGCCAGTCAAAACTGTTCGCTGCTCTGGCACCCCAAATGGTGGAACAAACTCCCTCACGACGCCAGGTCAGCGGAGTCAATCACCACCTTCCGGAGACACCTGAAACCCCACCTCTTTAAGGAATACTAGGATAGGATAAAGTAATCCTTCTAACCCCCCCCTTAAAAGAGTTAGATGCACTATTGTAAAGTGGTTGTTCCACTGGATATCATAAGGTGAATGCACCAATTTGTAAGTCGCTCTGGATAAGAGCGTCTGCTAAATGACTTAAATGTAAATGTAAATGATGATGTGCAAGTAGAGATACTGGGGTGCAAAAGAGCAAGAGGATAAGTAACAATATGGGGATGAGGTAGTTGAGTGTGCTATTTACAGATTGGCTGTGTACAGGTACAGTGATCGTTAAACTGCTCTGACAGCTGATGCTTAAAGTTAGAGAGGGAGATAGAAGGCTCCAGCTTCAGTGATTTTTGCAATTCGTTCCAGTCATTGGCAGCAGAGAACTGGAAGGAAAGGCGGCCAAAGGAAGTGTTGGCTTTGGGGGTGACCAGTGAAATATACCTGCTGGAGCGCGTGCTACAGGTGGGTGTTGCTATGGTGACCAGTGAGCTGAGATAAGGCAGGGCTTTACCTAGCATAGACTTATAGATGACCTGGAGCCAGTGGGTTTGGCGACGAATATGTAGTGATTAGTAAATTATTGAACAGCTTGTTTAGAAAATATACACATTTACCACACTTTAATGAGAATTTAAAACATAATCCATTAATTATATATATATATATATATATATTACACACACACACACATATATACACACTATGTACAGTACCAGTCAAAATGTTATGCACAATATATATACAGTGGGCTCCAAAATTACTGGTACCCCTGACTGGCAATGCACAAACAATACTTTAAAAAATATAAACAATATAATTAGAGATAAACTCAAAATACCAACATGTGAGAAATACTGTACTTTATTAATGTTTAAATGGAACCAAAAAAAATCATACAATTATTTAATACAAAATAAATATAACCAAAATCAAGGTTTCTTAATTATTGTCACTCCTCATTTGGTACTTAGTGCAACCGCAAGGATAACAGCATTTCCTGTCATGTTTGACAAGGTTAAGGAACACATTTGGAGGAATTTTGGACCATTCCTCTATGCAGATCCTTTCAAGATCCTTCACATTCTTGGGTTTGCGCTTATCAATTGCCCTCTTCCACTCAGCCCACAGGTTTTCGATTGAGGTCCGGCGACTGAGATGGCAGAACATTGATTTTGTTGTCACAGAACCATTTCTGTGTGGATCTTGAGGTATGTTTCGGGTCATTGTCTTGTTGGAAAGTCCACCTACGGCCAAGTCCCTGGCCAAACCTGGGCCAATTGTGCACCGCCCTATGGGACTCCCAATCACGGCCGGATGGGATACAGCCTGGATTCGAACCAGGGACTGTAGTGACGTCTCTTGCACAAAGAAGCAGGGCCTTAGACCCCTCGGGAGATTGGTAGTGAAGACATCAAAACTATAAAATAACACATATGAAATCATGTAGTAACCAAAAAAAACTGTTAAACAAATCTAAATATATTTTATATTTGAGATTCTTCAAAGTAGCCACCCTTTGCCATGATGACAGCTTGCACACTCTTAGCATTCTCTCAACCATATTCATGAGGTAGTCAACTGGAATGCGTTTCAATTAACAGGTGTGCCTTGTTAAAAGTTAATTTGTGGAATTTATTTCCTTCTTAATGAGTTTGAACCAATCAGTTGTGTTGTGACAAGGTAGGGGTCGTATTCTTGTTTGAAAATGGCGCTGGGGAGAATGGCTGCCATTTTACAGACTCTAACCAATTGTGCTATTGTGTGTGTTTTTTCGCAACTTATTTTGTACATAATGTTTCTGCCCACCGTCTCTTATGACCGAAAAGAGCTGCTATAAATCAGCACAGCGATTACTCACCTCATATTGAAAGAAGATGTTTTCTTTAACGAGTCGGATGAGAGGGATTTACTCCAGACACCCGACAAGGCCGATATTGAGGACGAAGGTCAGGGTGCCTTGTGAGGATCCGGCGGCGAGTGGGTAATTTTCCTTTACCATCGGTCCTATTAGCCAAAGTACAATCACTGGATAATAAAATAGACGAACTACAAGCACGCATATCCTACCAACAGGACATTAAAAACTGTAATATCTTATGTTTCACTGAGTCGTGGCTGAACGACGACATGAATAACATACAGCTGGCGGGTTATACACTGTATCGGCAGGATAGAACAGTAGCCTCTGGTAAGACATGGGGTGGAGGTCTATGTATATATGTAAACAACAGCTGGTGCACGATATCTAAGGAAGTCTCGAGGTTTTGCTCACCTGAGGTAGAGAATCTCATGATAAGCTGTAGACCACACTATTTACCAAGAGAGTTTTCTTCTATTTTCTTCGTAGCTGACTATTTACATCCCTGGAGGTAAGCCAAAGTAAGTCCGCTACCCAAGAGTCATAAAGCAGTATTTACTGGTTTTAACAGCAGACCTATAAGCTTGCTGCCAGCTCTTACCAAACTGTTGGAAAAAATTGTGTTTGACCAAATACAATGCTATTTCTCTGTAAACAAATTAACAACAGACTTTCAGCATGCTTATAGAGAAGGGCACTCAACATGTACTGCACTGACACAAATGACTGATGATTGGTTGAAAGAAATTGATAATAAGAAGATTGTGAGAGCTGTACTGTTAGATTTCAGTGCAGCCTTTGATATTATTGACCATAACCTGTTGTTGAAAAAAATTGTGTTATTGCTTTTCAACCTCTGCCATATCGTGGATTCAGAGCTATCTATCTAATAGTAATCAAAGGGTTTTCTTTAATGGAAGCTTCTCTAATGTCAAACATGTAAATTGTGGTGTAGCGCAGGGCAACTCTCTGGGCCCTCAACTCTTTTCTATTTTTAACCAATGAGCTGCCACTGGCATTAAACACAGCATGTGCGTCCATGTATGCTGATGATTCAACCGTATACGCATCAGCAACCACAGCTAATGAAGTCACTGAAACCCTTAACAAAGAGTTGCAGTCTGTTCTGGAATGGGTGGCCAGTGTGACAATAGTGCTAGTACGAGCTTGGACCCAGGCGCAGAGAAACACAGCAGGCATAGGTAAGGGTAAATCCAGAATATTTACTTAAGGTCTTCATTACAAAACAACAAAGCAAGGGCACATGAGAACACTGAACAAAACATGAGACCTGAGCAACTGGCCCAGTCCACAGAGGAACCAAAATAGTCATCCAGCAGGTGATCCCAATAAGTCCAATTAGGGTCACCTGGATACTATAGGAAACCCAAGGGTGCTCTCCAGTGGCAACCACAGGTAGTACACTCCAGGAAGAAACCCTGACCTGTGACAGCCAGGAATAAACTGGTCCTGAACATCTCTAAAACTGAGAGCTTTGTATTTGGTACAAATCCTTCCTTAAGTTCTAGACCTCAGCTGAATCTGGTAATGAATGTTGTGGCTGTTGAACAAGTTGAGGAGACTAAATTACTTGCCGTTACCTTAGATTGTAAACTGTCATGGTCTAAACAAATAGATTCAATAGTTATAAAGATGGGGAGAGGTCTGGCCGTAATAAAGAGACGCTCTGCTTTTTTTGACAACACACTCCAAAAAGCAATTTCTGCAGGCTCTAGTTGTCTAATCTTGATTATTGTCCAGTCGTGTGGTCCAGCGCTGCAAGGAAAGACCTAGTTAAGCTGCAGCTGGCCCAGAACAGAGCGGCACGTTCTGCTCTTCATTGTAATCAGAGGGCTGATATTAATACTATCCATGCCAGTCTCTCTTGGCTAAGAGTTGAGGAGAGACTGACTGCATCACTTCTTTTTATAAGAAACATTGTGTTGAAAATACCAAATTGTTTGCATAGTCAACTAACACAGCTCTGACAAACACACATATCTCACCTGACATGCCACCAGGGGTCTTTTCACAGTCCCCAAATCCAGAACAAATTCAAGAAAACGTACAGTATTATATAGAGCCCTTATTGCATGGAACTTCATTCCATCTCATATTGCTCAAATAAACAGCAAACCTGGTTTCAAAAAACAGATAAAGCAACACCTTACGGCACAACGCCTCTCCCCTATTTGACCTATTAGATAGTTTGTGTGTATGCATTGATATGTAGGCTACATGTGCCTTTTTATAAATGTATGTAGTTCTGTCCTTGAGCTGTTCTTGTCTGTATTATGTCATTATGTTTCATGTTTCGTGTGGACCCCAGGAAGAGTAGCTGCTGCTTTTGCAACAGCTAATGGGGATCCTAATAAAATACCCCAAAATGAATACCAATACCAAACCGATGCTGGCACTAAAGCCACACTCAATGAGCTGTATACGGCCATAAGCAAACAGGAAAACGCTCATCCAGAGACGGCGTTCCTAGTGGCCGTGGACTTTAATGCAGGGAAACTTAAATCAGTTTTACCTCATTTCTACCAGCATGTTAAATGTGCAACCAAAGGGATAAAATCTCTAGACCACCTTTACTCCACACACAGAGACGCATACAAAGCTCTCCCTCGCCCTCCATTTTGCAAATCTGACCATAATTCTATCCTCCTGTTTCCTGATTACAAGCAAAAACTAAAGCAGGAAGCACCAGTGACTCGGTCAATAAAAAATGTGGTCAGATGAAGCAGATGCTAAGCTACAGGACTGTTTGCTAGCACAGACATTTGAATATGTTCCGGGATTTTTCCAATGGCATTGAGGAGTACACCACATCAGTCACTGGCTTCATCAATAAGTGTGTCGATGACGTCGTCCCCACAGTGACTGTACGTACACTACCGTTCAAAAATACAGTGTAGACATAGTTAATGCTGTAAATTACTATTGTAGCTGGAAACGGCTTTTATGGAATATCTACAGTTGAAGTCAGTAGTTTACATACACCTTAGCCAAATACATTTCAACTCAGTTAAACAATTCCTGACATTTAATCCTAGTAAAGATTCCATGTCTTAGGTCAGTTAGGATCACCACTTTATTTTAAGAATGTGAAATGTCAGAATAATAGTAGAGAGAATGATTTATTTCAGAATTTATTTATTTCATCACATTCCCAGTGGGTCAGAAGTGTACATACATTCAATTATAATTTGGTTGCATTGCCTTTAAATTGTTTAACTTGGGTCAAATGTTTCGGGTAGCCTTCCACAAGCTTCCCACAATAAGTTGGGTGAATTTTGGCCAATTCCTCCTGACAGAGCTGGTGTAACTGAGTCAGGTTTGTAAGCCTCCTTGCTCGCACATGCTTTTTCAGTTCTGCCCACAAGTTTTCTATAGGATTGACGTCAGGGCTTTGTGATGTCCATTTAGAAGACCCATTTGTGACCAAGCTTTAACTTCCTGACTGATGTCTTGAGATGTTGCTTCAATATATCCACATAATTTTCCTGCCTCATGATGCCATCTATTTTGTGAAGTGAAACCAGTCTCTCCTGCAGCAAAGCACCCCCACAACATGATGCTGCCACCACCATGCTTCACGGTTGGGATGGTGTTCTTTGGCTTGCAAGCATCCCCCTTTTTCCTCCAAACATAACGATGGTCATTATGGCCAAACAGTTCTATTTTTGTTTCATCAGACCAGAAGATATTTCTCCAAAAAGTACGATCTTTGTCCCCATGTGCAGTTGCAAACCGTAGTCTGGATTTTTTATTGCAGTTTTGGAGCAGTGGCTTCTTCCTTGCTGAGCGGCCTTTCAGGTTATGTCGATATAGGACTCGTTTAATTGTGGATATAGATACTTTTGTACCCATTTCCTCCAGCAGCTTCACATGGTCCTTTGCAGTTGTTCTGGGATTGATTTGCACTTTTCATACCAAAGCATGTTCATCTCTAGGAGACAGAATGCGTCCCCTTCCTGAGCGGTATGATGGCTGTGTGGTCCCATGGTGTTTATACTTGCGTACTATTGTTTGTACAGATGAGCGTGGTACCTTCAGGCGTGCTCCCAAGGATGAACCAGACTTGTCGAGGTCTACAATTCTTTTGGCAGATTTCTTTTGATTTTCCCATGATGTCAAGCAAATAGGCACTGGGTTTGAAGGTAGGCCTTGAAATACATCCACAGGTACACCTCCAATTGACTCAAATGATGTCAATTAGCCTATCAGAAGCTTCTAAAGCCATGACATAATTTTCTGGAATTTTCCAAGCTGTTTAAAGGCACAATCAACTTAGTGGGAGTGGGATGCTCCGGTGCACAACTGAGGAGGAGGACAAGCACATTAGAGGGTCTAGTTTGAGAAACAGATGCCTCACAAGTCCTCAACTGGCAGCTGACAAACACCAGTCTGGCCATTTTGAGCCTGTAATCGAACCCACAAATGCTGATGCTCCAGATACTTCTAAAGAAGGCCAGTTTTATTGCTTCTTTAAGTAACACAAAAGTTTTCAGCTGTGCTAACATAATTGCCAAAGGGTTTACTCATGATCAATTAGTCTTTTAAAATGATAAACTTTTAAAATGACAATGTGCCATTGGAACACAGGAGTGATGGTTGCTGATAATGGGCCTGTACGCCTATGTAGATATTCCAGCTACAATAGTAATTTACAACATTAACAATGTCTACACTGTATTTCTGATCAATTTGATGTTATTTTAATGGACAAAAAAATTGCTTTTCTTTCAAAAACGAGGACATTTCTAAGTGACCCCATACTTTTTAATGGTAGTGATTATATATACAAAGAAAAAAATATCAGGACCAATCACAAGTGTTTTTTGTTGACCAATCACAATTGGGGCGCCGTTACTAACGCCTTAATGGGCTGGCCGCCGCTGACTTTGATCTAAAACAGGAATTCTAATCAGCACACCATACTCCTCTATGTTGGCAAAGAAGACCCAGAGAACTCTCAGAGTAGTACTCTACACTTTGATTGGACATTGAAGCTGTCAAACGTGATGTAACTACTGCATATTCAAAGAGTTAATTTAGCCTAGAAAGTGCAATCATCATGCCAAACTAGCTTTCAGTAAAGTTGCAATTAGATGACTAATCTAATTCTAGCCACTTTATCATAAGGTTTAGGGACAAATCCTAACTTCTATCAAGTTGACTCATTCCATCCAGGATATGCTGCTGTATAAATCAAACTAATTTTCTCGTCATCCTCACAGTATAGCTTTCTCACTTTACACAGCATATACGCAAACAAACACACCCACACACAAATTAAAGATTTCACTTTGTACTATTTAAAGTGTTAAGTGTTCTGAGCAGCTATGCACAAGATATCCTCTCTCTGTGATAAAATGTGTCTACAAGGTGTTGAGGTATAGCCTCCTATACCTGTAGTTCATATAGGAGCTGTTCGTTACTTAATTAAGAACAATCTCATTTACCCTCACACACCAATAACCCTGGGACAGAAGGCGTTTCTGCTATCTAGTATCATGCCAGTATTCCTACTGTTCAGAGGATGACAGAAGTACAACCCTGGCACTTTGTATGTATCACCCAAAACGTATAATACCAATTAGAATAACCTGGGGGGGCCTGTGGAAACATGATCATGTTGAAACGGAAATAAACAAATGAAGTGAGACTATCAAGATGTTATCCCCAAATGAAACTATGAAGTTACAACATATGTAAGCCTACATAAAACTGTCTGAGATATAATTTTACATTTTGGTTTTAATGTACTGTGTTTTTTACCCCTTGCCCCTTTCAGTTATGAACAAAATTCAGTATAAGGAAGACGGAATGGTAAAGAAGACAGGTTTATGTTTAGATATAAAAGGGGTTAATAATATAAAAGGGGTTAATAATATTACCTAAGACTTACATTTTGCAAATACATTTTAGTTATTTAGCAGACACTCCTATTCAGACCAACTTACAAGTGTAATTAGGGTTTAGTGCCTTGCTCAAGGGAACAGACAGATTTTTCACCTAGTTGGCTTGGGGATTCAAACCAGCGACCTTTCGATAACTGGCCCAACTATCCTAACTGATACGCTACCTGTATCTAGGCCACCAGCCACAGCCTAAGGGTTAGAGCGTCGGCCAGTAACCAAAAAGTCGCTAGTTCGAAAAATCTGTCGATGTGCCCTTGATCAAGGCACTTACTCCTAATTTGCTCATGAGGCGCTGTACTACTATGGCTGACCCTGTAAAACAACAAATTTCACTGCACCTATCCAGTGTGTGCCAATAAAACATCCGTTTTTATTTTTTATAGATGGTCATGCATACACAGTATAGGCTACAGGCCTAATGATTATAGGGAAAGGAGGTGGTGTAGTTTCCATGTTGTTGATAAGTGATCAACTACAACTTTATTAAATATGTGGATTCTCTATTTCATTAGTTTATGTTGAACTTTTCCTTTCTCTACATGATACGATATTTGTTAGGCCTACATCTTTCCATTATCAATAAATACAGTAATTTATAGAACTGTTGTCCTGCTTGTTGGCACAAATTATTGAATGTGACATCAAGGACTTTTCTGAGTTGCTAATTGCGTGCAACATCAAAATGGAACCGACAGCGATTGAAAATGTTTAGTTCAGACCTCATTTACTGTATGGGTCAGACATAGCCTAATTATTAATCCCATATGGATTGTGTCACGCCATACAGTAAACTGAATACCCGAATGCAAACGTGTGCAAAAGTTTATAAATCACTAAGAACTATATCTGTGCTTAATTTAAACGAATTAAATCATAAGGATGGGATTACAGAAGTGATAGGATATACTGTAGTTACCTTCTGGTCCACGATGTAACATGCCATCTCCCGGACTTGAGCGAGACTGAAGTCGACAGAGTCCAACAGAACGGGCTCGCGGCTCAGCCCGATCTGGATCTGGAAAGAGATGCCATTGGACACCGAGGACAGGGGACTCGGCGGTCGGATCACCGGCGGAGCACTCATATTAATCTCTCGGGAGTCAAAACAATACCGACTCGACATACTGTAGGTGAGTAAATCTACTTGTCTAACCGCAAAACAGCCGCCTGTTTTGAATATCAAACCACAACTTCAAATCTCCGATCGTGTCATGAATTAAAATTATGACGAGAGATTATTAGCCTAATAAAACGAATGATAGAAACCAAAGAAATTTTGAAAAATAACATATTTTGAACGGTGAAATACGATAATGATGAAGCCATATACGTCAGTTACGTTTGAACGTTCGGATGTATTCAGAGCCCGCCTCCAGCCTGGATGGCTGATGTTATGCGGCGTTCATGTGCTAGTCGGAACTCTGAATGTCCTACTTGCTAACTGGTGGTACAATTGCCTTGTTCCACCAGTTAGCAAGTCATACATGTTTTGAGTTACGTAGTTCCTACTAGGACGTTAACGTGGCAATAGCTCTCATCATTGAGACAGGGTGACGGGAGGAAGAATGGACAGCTGAGCGGTGACGAGGAGCGAAATTGAGGGTAGGCCTACCACTCATGCTTTCTTATCGAAAGTTCATTAAGCTTGGGTACCACTGGGCTATCCTGCCAAACATTCGAAATATTGACTCAATTAAAATATAATTTCCCACCAACTAGACTTCCATTCTGTTAGAGACAAATACAGAAGTACATTTTATGGATAAGGCAATTGGACAACCTCGTTTAGGAATTCACCAAAAAGCTCAAGATTCAAAGTATGGCTAATTGAGTGTGCGTTCGTAAATTCGAACTGGCGATCTACTCCGATTTCAGAGCACTCTCGTCTGAGTGTGCCAGAGCGCAGTATTGCTGACGAATTTACGAACGCTCAACCACAGTTGAATATGGCCGGTATCATTAAACGTCTGGGAAAATGTGTAATTAAATTGTTGCCAGCTACACAGTTAGTCACCAATGCTCTAGATAACATGAAAACAGCCTAACCAGCTCTGCTAGGCGGAGTAAAATGGACAGAGTGAGGTGTACTCTCATGTGTGTCTGGAAGTAGCTAGCCAACATTAGCCAGTTAGCTTGGGTGCTTGACTTCTGTTGTGAGGTCAGAACGCTCGGATCAACCCTACTCCTTGGCCAGAGCGTCCAGTGTGCGCTCGGAGAGCGAAACACTGCATTTGCATTTACGAACGGACAATCTGACAACGTTCTGAATAGAGGAACGCCCAGAACTCTCTCCAGATTGAATTTACGAACGCACCCTAAACCTAATTGTATACGTTTAAAAAAGTAGGCTCAAGTGATCAGAAGAGCAATTCAACCAACCTGGTCCCAGGGCATTACGTTTCAATTGGTACGTAAATTTGGTATTGAATGTCCCATTCGCATCCCAACTTTGCAGTCTGTTGCATTGCGCCAGATGTCATCAATTTCGGCAACAGAGTGGCATCGCTGCTCCCCCTTGGTCCGAGGCTCCATTGCGAAACGGATGCAGCATACTTAGAATTTTTCCAAACTCTGCATTGTCTTCCATCTGGCCAGAGTCCATCAATAGAAGAGAAAGTTAGGCTACCAAACCACAGAATGTAGCCTACTATAAATGAGTAGGCTACTATTTTTAATAATAATGTTGAATAATACAACTTTGGATGTCAAGACAATTATATCACTGTAGCATATGGTTTTAATTCTGAAAAGTTTATTGTGATGGTAATTATTAGGTGTGGCTACAGTAACTTCCCACTGGGCACAGACGTCAATTTAACGTCTAGTCCATGTTGGTGCAACGCCATTTCATTGAAATGAATTGGAAACAACGTTGATTCAACCAGTGTGTCCCCAGTGGGTTCAGCCTAGCTTTCAGCTAGCTAGCTAACGTTAGCTGCTCTGCGTAAACTAGCTTGAGTTGGGAAGGAAGTAAGCTAGGAAGTAAGACAAACAAGTTGAGGAAAAAGTAACTAAACAAAGCATGTTTTATTATCACCTGAAACAATGTTTCTCATGTTTTGAATGAAAAGGTTATATCCCCAAATAAATGTGATCTCTGATGAGAGAGAGGCTCTCCCCCATCTGCGTTAGACACACTTGTCCAACCAGTAGTGGGTCAACACTGCGTAAAAAAGACATATGGCGAACAGAATTCCATCCATTTTTGTACATGGCATTAGTATGATACATTGCGTTGCATTAGGGTATATCAGGAATGGAATAGCGGTCGTATAATATCATACGAATTAAGATGTATAGTAGTAGACTATCATATGTCTTATCCTATCTGTACAATAGCATACGAATTGGATGACGTAATTTATCATCAAAATCTTCAAGTTCCTCGGCGTGCACATCCCTGATAACCTGAAATGGTCCCGTCACACAGACAGCGTGGTGAAGAAGGCGCAACAGGAGGCTGAAGTAACCTGTCTCTAGTAACCATACCAAACGTAAGATTTACTTATTGCTGCAAAGATTTACGTAAAATACCAAACCTCTGACCTGTTCAGTCTGCAACAACACCTGTAGATGGTCCTTGCTGTTCCTATATGAGTGATTGTAGAGGGGGAAACTGATCTCAGTTAACAGCATTATAGTAAATATATATATATATATTTATATAATACATTGGATGCTGCAACTATAATTAGCCATGACAGATTAGGCCTACAGTGTTCAATCTTTCCTGTGAAATTTCATCTACCGGTAGGTCTATCATGTTTTACACAATTTCTGTGATTTGTGCAATTACAAAATAAAAAAGACAGTTAGTTATATCATGTTATACTGTGGGTTTCAACCCTGAAGATGACACTGTTGCCGAAACATTGGTTATTATGTTTACCCATTCAATTGTTGGGAGCATATACTGTAAAGGCTAGAGTGTGTGACATTATTTATTTTTATACTGTGGGTTTGCTAAACAGTATTCTTAGAAGAGTAATACATTCTGTGGGTTTGCTAAACAGTATTCTTAGAAGAGTATTACATTCTGTGGGTTTGCTAAACAGTGTTCCAAGAAGAGTAAGTAATACATTCTGTGGGTTTGCTAAACAGTGTTCCAAGAAGAGTAAGTAATTACAATTCTGTGGGTTTCTAAACAGTGGTTTCCAAGAAGAGTAAGTAATACATTCTGTGGGTTTGCTAAACAGTGTTCCAAGAAGAGTAAGTAATACATTCTGTGGGTTTGCTAAACAGTGTTCCTAGAACAGCATGTGTGCTGGCATGTTGGTAACAGGCTGGGAGTGCTCAAGATGAGTGGTTGCTAGGAGAGCGAGAGGACAGCTGATGCTTTTCCTCCTACGCTTCAACCTTGTACACATGAATGCTTCAGCTGCAATACATTTACAACAGCAGATATCTGCTTTTACAACATATCAGTTTGAGGTATTTTGGGGACAGCTCGTACCGTACCTGATTAAGGCATAAAGAAATCACAACAGATAGATTTACTTAATTCCCAATTTTGTTGTGTAGCTCTATCGGGTCTCTAAATAATGCACATTTAATCATTCTCCTATATGTTTAAAATGCAATTTGTATGGCTACAGTGGTAAAATAAAACAATTAAAAGCTTATACCAAATGAAACAAACCTCCCCACCTCTGTGTCATGTTTTTTACTTTTTTGTATTATTCATGTGGCTGGGGAGATGACAAGTGGGTCAGGAAGACGCATCAATTAATTCAAGAGTGTAGACTGGAGACCCAATGATAATTGCCGAATGTCATTACACTTTTGGGTGTTTTGTAACAGATGTCCCTTTCTATTCAGCCCCTAAAAGATGTGCACCCATAGGAGGTCCTGTGAAAAAAATTGAGACCCCCCCTGAATGTCAAGGTATAATTCTCACACTTAAATCAAATCCAATTGTATTGGTCACATACACATGGTTAGCAGATGTTAATGCGAGTGTAGCGAAATGCTTGTGCTTCTGGTTCCGACAGAGCGGTAATATCTAGCAAGTAATCTAACAATTCCCCAACAACTACTTAATACACACAAATCTAAAAGGGGTGAATGAGAATATGTACATATAAATATATGGATGAGCGATGGCCGAGCGGCATAGGCAAGGTGCGATACATGGTATAAAATACAGTATATACAGTTGTGGCCAAAAGTTTTGAGAATGAGACAAATATTAATTTTCACAAAGTCTGCTGCCTAGAGGTCTTCAGATATTTTTGTCAGATGTTACTATGGAATACTGAAGTATAATTACAAGCATTTCATAAGTGTCAAAGGCTTTTATTGACAATTACATGAAGTTGATGCAGAGTCAATATTTGCAGTGTTGACCCTTCTTTTTCAAGACCTCTGCAATCCGCCCTGGCATGCTGTCAATTAACTTCTGGGCCACATCCTGACTGATCAATGCTTGGAGTTTGTCAGATTTTTTTTTTTTTTTTTTTTGTCCACCCGCCTCTTGAGGATTGACCACAAGTTCTCAATGGGATTAAGGTCTGGGGAGTTTCCCATGGAAACTTATGGCCATGGACCCAAAATATCAATGTTTTGTTCCCCGAGCCACTTAGTTTTCACTTTTGCTTATGGCAAGGTGCTCCATCATGCTGGAAAAGGCATTGTTCGTCACCAAACTGTTTCTGGATGGTTGGGAAGTTGCCTCTCTGAGGATGTGTTGGTACCATTCTTTATTCATGGCTGTGTTCTTAGGCAAAATTGTGAGTGAGCCCACTCCCTTGGCTGTGAAGCAACCCCACACATGAATTGTCTGAGGATGCTTTACTGTTGGCATGACACAGGACTGATGGTAGCGCTCACATTGTCTTCTCTGGACAAGCTTTTTTCCGGATGCCCCAAACAATCGGAAAGGGGATTCATCAGAGAAAATGAATTTACCCCAGTCCTCAGCAGTCCAATCCCTGTACCTTTTGCAGAATATCAGTCTGTCCCTAATGTTTTTCCTGGAGAGAAGTGGCTTCTTGCTGCCCTTCTTGACCCCAGGCCATCCTCCAAAAGTCCTTGCCTCACTGTGCGTGCAGATGCACTCACACCTGCCTGCTGCCATTCCTAGGCAAACTCTGTACTGGTGGTGCCCCGATCCCGCAGCTGAATAAACTTTAGGACACAGTCCTGGTGCTTGCTGGACTTTCTTGGGTGCCCTGAAGCCTTCTTCACAACAATTGAACCACTCTCCTTGAAGTTCTTGATGATCCAATAAATGGTTGATTTAGGTGCAATCTTACTGGCAGCAATATCCTTGCCTGTGAAGCCCTTTTGTGCAAAGCAATGATGACGGCACGTGTTTCCTTGCAGGTAAACATGGTTGACAGAGGAAGAACAATGATTCCAAGCACAACCCTTCTTTTGAAGATTCCAGTCTGTTATTCGAACTCAATCAGCATGACAGAGTGATCTCCAGCCTTGTCCCCGTCAACACTCACACCTGTGTTATCGAGAGAATCACTGACATGTCAGCTGGTCCTTTTGTGGCAGGGCTGAAATACAGTGGAAATGTTTTTTGGAAGATTTCAGTTCATTGCATTGGCAAAGAGGGACTTTGCAATTAATCGCAATTAATCTGATCACTCTTCATAACATTCTGGAGTATATGCAAATTGCCATCATACAAACTGAGGCAGCAGACTTTGTGAAAATTAATATTTGTGTCATTCTCAACTTTTGGCCACGACTGTGCATATGATTTGAGTAATGTAAGATATGTAAACATTATTAAAGTAGCATTATTTAAAGTGGCATTGTTTAAAGTGACTAGTGATCAATTTGTTAAAGTGGCTAGTGATTGGGTCTCCATGTAGGCAGCAGCCTCTCTGAGTTAGTGATTGCTGTTTAGCAGTCTGATGGCATTGAGATAGAAGCTGTTCTTCAGTCTCTCAGTCCCAGCCTTGATGCACCTGTACTGACCTCGCCTTCTGGATGGTAGCGGTGTGAACAGGCCGTGGCTTGGGTGGTTGTTGTCTTTCATGTTTTTTGCCTTCCTGTGACATCGGGTGCTGTAGGTGTCATGGAGGGCAGGTGGTTTGCCCCCGGTGATGCCTTGTGCAGACCGCACCACCCTCTGGAGAGGGTCTGCACAATGCTGGGCGATATGGCTAAAATATCATATCATATGGTATTTTTCAAATTGTTGACGGTTTGACGGTATTTTATGTTTTTGATTAATAAAAGTTCTAAATTTGCTTTATGAGTAGTGCGTGACCCTAGGGTGGCATCACATATATTCTCCATTCTGATTGTTTTATACTGTTCAATTCAACTTCAACCTAAAATAATTTCCATAAATTTCTGCATTTCCTGGACTCATTTGAGATCCTTTCCACACTGCCACGATATGGGGGGAAAATACTAGGCCTTATTTATTTTTTTAAATTTATTAATTATAGTAATATAGTAATTACTATCTTGTCTCATCGCTACGACTCCCGTACGGGCTCGGGAGAGACGAAGGTCGAAAGCCATGCGTCCCCCGAAACACAACCTAACCAAGCCGCACTGCTTCTTAACACAGCGCGCCTCCAACCCGGAAGCCAGCCGCACCAATGTGTCGGAGGAAACACCGTGCACCTGGCGACCTTGGTTAGCGCGCACTGCGCCCGGCCCGCCACAGGAGTCGCTGGTGCGCGATGAGACAAGGATATTCCTACCGGCCAAACCCTCCCTAACCCGGACGACGCTAGGCCAATTGTACGTCGCCCCACGGACATCCCGGTTGCGGCCGGCTGCAACAGAGCCTGGGTGCGAACCCAGAGTCTCTGGTGGCACAGCTAGCGCTGCGATGCAGTGCCCTAGACCACTGCGCCACCCGGGAGGCCCCTAGGCCTTATTTTTAACCAAATGTTGCAATTGCGATTTAGATCAAACACTTGGGTTAACTTTTGGAGTCATGGAAATAGAATCTTTATTCTAATTTCTATAGTTAGAATATAAATAATAGTGGGCACTTTGAACACAGTGTTGTTTGACAACGAATGAAAATGCCATGAACGAGTTATTGTGACAGGGTAGGAACCAAAGTGATGTTCAGTGTTTCCTAGGGGACCCTAAAATTACATCTTTATTCATGCAGCCAACATATTCATGCTTCGCCTATTACTCTTTTGATTTAGAAGATACTGTTGCACAAACAACATGCTACCTTTTGGCTCTGACTCAGTACTTTTATTAGCTAACTAGCGATTAGCATTAGTGGCTGTAGATGTAAGAAACACAAACTAATATTGTAATTATAGAACGCTTGTGGATTTATATTAAGATCAAATTGGGAACAACATCTATGTCATCAACATTGTTGGATGTGCTGCATTGACCATGCAGACTGAACGAAAGTGTCTCGTGGTCAAGCAACAACAAATGCGCTTCTTGAGTGACAGGGTGGGACTAGGTCTGTGTGGAAAGCGGCATGGAGAGAGAGAGAGAGAGAGAGGAGAAGGATGGATCAAGTAGGGTAGTAAAATATAAAAATGGACGTTACACACAGCGTATCACATTTAACAAACAAAACATTCAAATACCGTTATAGAAGGTAAAGTAAAAACCCAAACCGGTCTGTGCATCAATACTGGTGTATAGTAAACTACAGTATAACGCCCAGCCCTACTGGAGAGCCTTGTGGTTGAGGGTGGAGCAGTTGCTGTGGATCTGTAAAAGTTAGTCGTTTTGTGTGACGAGCCAAATTGCTTCAGCCTCCTGAGGTTGAAGAGGCACTGTTGCGCCTTCTTCACCACAATGTCTGTGTGGGTGGACTATTTCAGTTTGTCGTTGATGTCTACACCGAGGAACTTAAAACTTTCACTTTCTCCACTGCTGTCCCTTCGATGTGGATAGAGGGTTGCTCCCTCTGCTGTTTCCTGAAGTCAACGATCATCTGTTTTGTTGACGTTGAGTGAGAGGTTGTTTTCCTGACACCACACTCTGAGTGCCCTCACCTCCTCCCCGTAGGCTGTCTCGTCGTTGTTGGTAATCAAGCCCAATACTGTTGTGTCGTCTGCAAACTTGATGATTGAGTTGGAGGCGTGCATGGCCACACAGTTGTGGGTGAACAGGGAGTACAGGAGGGGGCTGAGCACGCACCCTTGTGGGGCCACAGTGTTGAGGGTCAGAGAGGTGGAGATGTTGTTTTCTACATTCACCACCTGGGGGCGGCCCGTCAGAAAGTCCAGGACCCAATTGCACAGGGTGGGGTTGAGGCCCAGGGCCTCCAGCTTGATGATGAGCTTGGAGGGTACTATGGTGTTGAATGCTGAGCTGTAGTCAATGAACAGCATTCTTACATAGGTATTCCTCTTGTCCAGATGCGATAGGGAAGTGTCCAGTGTGATGGTGATTGCATCATCTGTGGACCTGTTAGGGCGGTATGCAAACTGAAGTGGGTCTAGGGTGGCCGGTAAGGTGGAGGTGATATGATCCTTGACTAGTCTCTCAAAGAACTTCATGATGACAGAAGTGAGTGCTATGGGGCGATAGTAATTTTGAACGGTTATCTTTGCCTTCTGGGTACAGGAACAATGGTGGCCATCTTGAAGCATGTGGGGACAGCAGAATGGGATAGGGAGAGATTGAATATGTCCGTAAACACATGTGCGCATGCTCTGAGGACGCGGCTAGGGATGCCGTGGCTAGGGATGCCGTCTGGGCCAGCAGCCTTGCGAGGGTTAACACGTTTAAATGTTTTACTCACGTCGGCCACGGAGAGGGGTGGGGTGCAGTTCTTGTTAGCGGGCCGCGACGATGACACTGTATAATCCTCAAAGCGGATAAAGAAGGTGTTTAGTTTGTCTGGAAGCGGTGTCCGTTTAGTTTGTCTGGAAACGGTGTCTGTGAATTGGCTGGTTTTCTTTTTGTAGTCTGATTTCCTGTAGACTCTGCCATATATGTCTCGTGTCTGAGTCATTGAATTGCAACTCCACTTTGTCCCTGTACCGGCATTTCGCTTGTTTGATTGCCTTGCAGAGGGAATAACTACACTGTTTATATTCAGCCATATTCCCAGACCTCTTTCCATGGTTAAATGCACTGGTTCGTTCTTTCAGTTTTGTGCGAATGTCGCCATCCATCCACGGTTTCTGGTTAGGGTAGGTTTTAATAGTCACAGTGGGTACAACATCTCCAATGCACTTCCTTATAAATTCACTCTCAGAGTCAGCGTATAGATCGATGTTATTCTCTGAGGCTGACCAGAACATATCCCAGTCCGTGTGATCAAAACAATCTTGAAGCGTGGATTCCGATTGGTCAGACCAGCGTTGAATGGTTCTAATCACTGGTACATCCTGTTTGAGTTTCTGCCTATAAGACGGTTGGAGCAAGATGGTGTCGTAGTCGGATTTGCCGAAGGGAGGGCTTTGTATGCATCGCGGAAGTTAGAGTAGCAGTGGTCGTGTGTATTACCCTAGTGCAATCAATATTGATTGTGTAGTGCAATCAATATGTTGATAGAATCTAGGTATATGCGCTGTATCCACAGTCACAGTTTGAACCTCAACCCATTTTCATGGTCAAGCTGTATAGAAATTTGTAGCATTACATTATTTAATAGCTTATATAATGCATAATAATATATAACATAAGGAGATCTAACTAACTAAAGTATACACCGTACAGTATATAACAGAAGACAAAGTCCTGTTACAAAGTCCTGTTTCCACCATCATGTCAAATTTAATACGTGAAATATGTCATATGAAAGCCCTGCTGGACTCTCATTGAGATGGATGGATAGATGAGTGGGTGGGTGGATGGGTGGGTGGGTTCCATCCTTCCAGGCCTGCTCCTGACAGTGGCAGCAAATTACTCAGATTATTTTAAGCCTTTGGAAAAAATAGGAGAGAACCATTATGAATCCTTTTAGAAGATGTGTTTCTGTGTGTTTGTATGGAAGGCTGATACGGTGTGAGACTGTCTTCTTTTTGATGGAAATATATTCTGTCAGTGTATAAATCTGTAAAGTCTGTTGCCTGTAAAGCCTATTGTCTGTTTGAATCCCAGCATCTATTTATATGTTTAACAAAAATTGTTCACAAAAAAGGCAAAACAGGGAACAGTTAGCTAGAAAACATATTGATCTCATGCATACCTGTGTAAATATTTCAATCAACAGGTCGCTAAAGTTGACTCACTGCTCAGATGTAGGATCTTAATTTGATCACTATTTTGTTGCTGAGAATTTTCCTGCACAGCAGGAAATGTAAACATAGTGTATTCAAGGTTTAAAAAGTTTGTAATTTACACATTAAAATGTCAGACTTGATTTGACCTAGAGACAAATGTATCAACCCCTACAAATAATGTCCATTTATTATAATCAACATTTCCTGTTGCTGTAGGATTATTTTCCTGCTGTAGCAAACTGGCTCAAATTAAGACCCTATATCTGTACATGATGCTGACCCTGGTGTCCCTTCTTACATGCAAATGTCCAAAGAAAATGTCTACCTACACTCTTAAAGGGTTCTTCGGCTGTCCCCATAGGATAACCCTTTGAAGTACCATTTTAAGTTCCATAGGATAACCCTTTTTTGTTTCAGGTAGAACCCTTTTGTGTTCCATGTAGAACCCTCTGTTGGAAAGGGTTCTACCTGGAACCTAAAAGGGGACAGCCCCAAAAAAAAACATTTTGGAATCCTTTTTTCTAAGTGTACCCTGATCTAATGGAAAGATGAAATAATAGTTTCTTCAGCTTCATAATCACAAATGCATTTGGATTATATTTATGGATCCCCTTATTGAAATAGATTACGCCAGAAGATAGTAAAAGAGACCAGCGATCTGCTGTTATGTTCAATGTTTTTCAGCCCTTGCACTTTACACAGAGCAATCGTACCTATTTCAAGAGATGGACGTTTCTAATCTGTTTCTAGTTATAGCTGTGTGTTATTTTCGGCCATATTAACCTCTGCCAAACAGAAAAGGATCGTTGTTCTTTCTGTTTGTCTGGTGAATAAAGTTTGTTATTTATCTATAATTTTGTGTAGTTCAGTTCTATTTTCCCGTCTTTGCTCATTGGTTTTTATACATTTCGTGGACATTAAACAATATATCATTTAGTTTTATCCAAGTAAACAACATGTTTCCATTTCAAAGGTGGGTAACCTTTGAAATGACTGTACATCATTTCATGTTTGACTCCAAAAGTCTCTGTAATTAGCCCAACAAAGGGAACCAAAATTATTCCACTCATAAATCCGGAAAATAACATTTTTTCAAATATGTCTAAATTACAGTAGATCAGAGTCAAAAGATTATCTTTGCATGTCACACAGGAACCAAATGCGATGTCAATCACCAACATTTGTCAAAGCACCTCTCAGAGGATAATAAGGCCTCTCTAAGTATGAGATATTACAGGTCAAGACCCCCTCTTGCATGTCATGATGACTCCTAATTGCAATTTATATAATAACCAGGAGAGAGTTTTGGAAGCATGTAGAAAAGGAGAAGAAATTATTATGGCTTGTCAGGTATGACAGTTTTCAGTTAAGCGCCTCCTTTTTTTTCAGTGTTCTGTAGCAGTAGGACTACACTCCTCTCACTCCGCAATTAACTTGGCTCTCTCATTAATAAGCATGGTCAGAATTGACAAGGTAATCTCTACATTGTACATCGGAGGAGAGAAGACATGTACAGATGTAGGATCCTAATTCGATCAGTATTTTGTTGCTGAGAATTTTCCTGCACAGCAGGAAATGAAAACTTGAAGTGTATTTGAAGTTTAAAAAGGCTTCTAAAGTTTGTAATTTCCACTTTAAAATGTCAGACTTGATTTGCCCTTATGAAAAATGTATCAACCCCTACAAAACAAGTCCATTAATTATAATCCACATAATAATTCACATTTCCTGTTGCTGCTGGTTTATTTTCATGCTGTAGAAAACTGGCTCAAATTAAGATCCTACATCTGTAGCCAGTCTGCTGCTGCGAAAATCTATTGGAAAGTTTATGCCATCATTGTAGATGATGCCAACATTTCAAGGTTGTTAGTAGATTAGTTGAAAGTATACATCAGCCCCCTTACTAATTTTGGAAATCTGCCAATGTATTTAATTAACACATACTGATTAGAACCATGGCATGGGGTAGGTAACCCATGGACAGGAAGGTAGCTAAGATCTGGACCCAGAAATATATTACAACTACAATACCCAATACAGCAACTGCCATTCACAGGCTCGGATTACTATAAGATGACAACAGTGGAGAAAGTCAGAGGTAATCAGCGTTTGCCTCCTTTGGCGATACCCTGTTATTGCAAGGCTGATGTTGAAATGACTTTAGCCTGCATGGTATGTACTGTACAGTATTGTATCCTCCTTATATGGCTACATTTTGGCTCTACTTTAAATCCCTATGGTGAAGACACATTATCTGTTATGACACATTGGTGGTAACAGCGCAAACAGTTCCTGTTTGTAAGTTATCACTGTCTGCCATTGTTATTCCTACCCTGGGTGATTTTCAAATCACAATGCGATACATGCATGTAGGTGTAAAAATGTCACAGCACTTGATGCCATGTTGTAGGAAAAATGTTTTGGGTGAAGTTTGTTTACTTTTTGTCATCAATTCACACAAGAAGCAAAGGGCAGCACAGTAGTGAGGAACACAATACGCGATATCCGTGTATTCTCCATCTCAGATCATGGTCCCATGAAGATAACACTACTTTTGTAGCAGACTAATGCTCAACATCAACCACCAAAAAATGAGACAGCTTTAGTGTGCTCTTGTGACTTGTGTGGGACTAGAAGCCTGATGCTTCCGTATGGTGCATATCCTTCCAGCCCAGTCACATATGTGCCTGTTTGGAACTGTTGGCTGACTTCATTTGCTGCGCTGGGAATCCTTCTCTGAGATGAACCACAACAATGAATTTCTCCTCCATCCATGGCTGATGCCACATATCTCTCTTAATAAGATCAGTAGTAAAACGGTATACTCAAACACAGACACTGTTTATTATTATGGCGCAAACCGGTTTGATCCACACGACTAAGGACGTTAACGTGTTATTGTGGAGTTAAATTGGTGGCGGTAAGAATAGAACAAGGGATGTTGAAACTTATACTTTGGTTTCATTAACACTGGTACATTGCTCAGCTACAAAGTGGATATGTGGCTAATGTAGCTTTTTCTGAGCACAGAAATGTGTAAAAAATATTACATTAAGGGTGACATTTCCGTCATGTAAAAAAAACACAGATCTGTTCAAAACGATCATAAAACTTGTTATAACTCATTGCTATTACATGTGCAGACGTTGGTTGAGAGATTGGATAGTGGTACACAAAATTAACAAGATTCAAAATGTTCCTCTTACTTTGAGATATGTGAATAATATTACCACAATTTAACAAATTAAGGGAGCACTCTCAACCTTAATTAAGGTAAATGTACAGAAGTCCCAGATTCAAAATGAGTGTAGAAAGCAACCTGCCGTTTCCTGACAGCTGACAGTGCCGTTAAAAACAGCACATAGGCCCTCCCGAGTGGCGCAGTGGTCTAAGGCACTGCATCGCAGTGCTAGCTGTGACACTAGAGATTCTGGGTTCGAGTCCAGGCTCTGTCACAACCGGCCGCGACCGGGAAACCCACGGGTGGCGCACAATTGGCCCAGCATCGTCTGGGTTAGGGGAGGGTTTGGCCGGCGGGGATGTCCCGCAGCGCGGCTTGGTTGGGTTGTGTTTTGGAGGATGCACGGATCTCGACCTTCGCCTCTCTCGAGTCCGTACGGGAGTTGCAGCGATGAGACAAGACTACCAATTGGATACCACGAAAACGGGGTAAAAAAATGAAGTAAAACAGCACACATATCATCTTGCTTCCGAACTACACACTCATCACTGTTTACTGAATGACAGTTGTAAAACATAAGAATATTGCTATCGCATCCTACTTCTACATAGATATTTATAAACATTATGCCTTGTTTATCCCCCACCATAAACAAGTGTATGATGAAATGTGATTGGTGTAAATGTAAATAATTGCACCTCTCTCTCACACGAGGAATAACAACAAACTCTCCAGCTTTCATAATGGAAGGCAGTGAATGCTAGAAGCCTATTTTTGATACTTAAGAGGGGAATTGAATAGCAAACAGCACAAAACATATTGCAACAGTGAGTGCAGGGGCAGCCCCCATTCAACCCAAATAAAAAACAACAAAGTGCACCTTTAATTATTTTGTGTCTCCCACAAACAACTTAAATTGGGTTGGAGAAGGCAGGGGAGGGACTGCCAACGCACTGGCTTGTGTTCATTAGGGATTTTAAAGGACTGCTACTGTCCCCTAACGGGTCTTTTCTGTGACTGCATAGTCGCAGGCGGCTAATGACCCTGTTGTCACCCCTCTTGTTCGCTGAGGCCAGGCCCCAACAGGCAGGCAGACGCACTCTGCCCAGAGCTACTGAGAACATTAATTGGATGCTATGCTGCCTGGGTGTGGCTACAGGAGGGGTGTTGGTGGTGGGTGCGTGGAAGCCGCCATCAGTGCATGGGCCAGCAAACTTGATAATAGACCCCTATGGGACACGCTATATCAATCTACAGTTTCAAACCTGCTAATTGAACTCCTGTGCACTGGAGGGAGGAGGTCTCTACAGAGCTTTTATAATTTAAGCCATTTATAATGCTAGCAAAGGGTTCCTTTTAGAAAGGTTGCAAGAAGTAATACACTGTCTTTTCTCTGATCTTTCCTAAACCATATAGTTACAAAAATGTTGCATTGTATTGTGTCTGTCATTTTTAGTCGAGAAACAATCGACCAACTGATCCAGACACATTGAACTGAAGCATGTAGTAACGTAAATGCAAGTTGCGGTAGAGAGGATATTTACTGTGATAAACCAGCCAAATGAATGGGTTGGCAGCTGGACCATGAGTCAGGGTCTGCTTGTCCTTTGTTGATTGGATGTTGCCCTTGTGGTTGGTCCTGTTGCCATGGCAACCTGTAATAGTAACAATCAGGTGCAGTATCCTGACAGAGATTTTCTAATGGTGTTGTTAGGCCACTGGCTGCTACTGTGTCTACTCTAGCAACGTAAGATAGAGGAGGTGTGCAGTGGAGAGAGAAAGCTGTCTGATCTGATGGTCTCTCAGGTGTCACTCACAGCAGTAACACATGCATCGGTCATGACTACCGTCCATGAGCCTCAGTCACTCTGATATCATATGATGTATTGTTTCTCCTCCACTGGTCTGTCCACTTAAAGTCACAATCCTGAGTTTGTATCTCAGCTAAACGGCAGCCCCAGCCAAAGGCAAGGGGCTTGGGAAAATGTAACCGCTCTCAAATTCATAGATGGAGCTATTGATGAAAGTACTTCGAGCCCATGTGATCAAAACCGCACTGGGTCTAAGACAACAGAAACCTAACCCTTAGGTGAGACGCACACGGTTATGTATCATGTAAATTCTCCTCAATGGAACACGTGCCCATCTCACCACCTTCCTCCCTCCCCTCCGTTCTGTAACCCACCGCCCTTCAAACAGCCGGCACACAAACACATATACAGTATGAGATGTATCTGATTAATTACAAATCATCTGTGATGTACACGACTGCTTCACTAATTGCTGCTGGAAGCTGTGCTCATTAGCGGTTCTCATCTGGCGTGGCGCAAAAGCTAAACAACCTGCAAACGATCCAGCAATTACTGCTATTTTACCACTCCAGCATCAGGCGAGCAAGTGTAGAATGAAAATAGCTGCAGTAAATAACAAAAGGGCGTTTGGCTTCAAGTGTCTAAAACTGCCTGGCTCCACCACCGCCCGCCACAGAGACAGAAGAGAAGGGTATTTGTTTTGTTTTTAAAGGAGCCACAGTAGGGCACTCCTGAAGTTTTTTTTTTACCAAGGCTGTCTTCAGTACAGCGACACGCCCACAGATCATTTAATGACCAAACTAAGTTCTTGTTTATCAATAAAGTGCTGCTACATTGACAATGTGTGGGTGTAGAGTAACGCCATGTGAATCGAAAGACATCGGTCTCGACACAAACATCTCTAGGCTACACAGCTGGGTGAGTGATGGAACATGTGTTCGCAGATATAGGGCCTTGTAGACGAACAAAACAGACATACGGACAGACAGGTTTGATCTCTCCACATCTCAAACAGCTTGATCAATCACGGATACTTCCTTTTTGTCTATAACACCATCCAGGAGGGATAACTTATTATTCCTGGCCTGCGTGTCTTTTACAGCTCTTTTTTTCTTTGTTTGGCAGTTGTGTCCATTTAGAGTTTTGTTAATGAGATGAATTTGACCAATGCAAGTGCATGATGTACTTAACACCTCAGTTTGCACAGAAAGTCAGCGAGCCTACGTTGTAACACGTAAGACAACACATCTACGAGGCTTGGTGGTGCATGGTAACCGACACTGCTGGGAGCATAGACTGAATTAGACAAAAGGAGACTACTGCTCATTGATAGGGTCAAGCCATTTCAGACATATGCGATCGGGCTAAATCGTATTCATGCCAAGAAATAGCGAAGCTAATACTACTATGTTTACAAAATCATGACTCACGTTTAATGCAGGGAATTATTTTTGAATGCAACTTCATAATTAAATGTTTTAATTCTATACGGCCGTTGTCATTCTATGAACAAAACCAATACGGTAATCAGACTGGATGTTAGAAAACAATGAAATCAAGCCTCATGAATATTAGAGATGCGGACAACAAAAGCCTGTTTTCTTTGTAAAAGTGTATATCTAGACAGTTATTAACAAGTGTATCATTAATATTTTTGTGTTGGAAGAAGCTCATTGGCAAAATGTCTAAACAGTCAGAGGCTTTGTACTAAAAAAACAAACAGCTCTCAAAACACATCTCAAAACACATCTATCGTACTAAGCGCGTGCGCGTGCGCGGTTAATGCTGCTCCCTCCTCGCTTCCCTCTCTTTCCGTCCCTTTATTTCTCCATATCTCTCTCACTATTTCTCTCACATACACACAAACTCATGTGAATGTGTTTATCTAATGTTAGCCGTTCATTTCAAAACCCTACCTCTGAACCGTTATTTCCCATTGTAAAGAGTGATGGGGGAGAAGATATTTTGTGTGGGAGGACAGCAGGCTTTTCTGTGAAATCCTCTTTTAAAAGAGATGAGAAAGAAAAGGTAAGCTGAAATTAATTTCAATAAAGGCACAGACTCTTGAGTATGGGAGTGGTGGAGGCCATTAGTGGGAATATGATTGGCAGATACATGGATACTCTGTACCAAAGACCAGGGTAATTATCCCAGGTGTCGCTGAGTGAGTGTGTGTGTGTGTCTGTGAGCTTGCATACAAGCCAGTATGTGTATGGTAGAGCAAGTGAAATATAGACAGACTACCCCTCTCCTTTTTACTCTTTGGATAGGTTTGTTATTAGTTATATTCACATGTGACTATCCACATGTCCTCACCTTTAGTAATTAGAGAACATGCAACATCATTGCCCAAAGAGCATGAAGTAAAAGCAGAAGACTGGGGAGTGTGGAGTGTGGGTTGAATCCAATCATGTTGGTTCTGTTCTGGGGTCCACACCTGGGTTCAAATACTATTTGAAATCATTTCAAATAATTGAAATGTGCTGGATTGAGCTTGTCTGACTTAATGGCTCAATAGAGTAGTCCCAAAAGTGCAAACCCCGCCCATCTTGCACTCCAGGCATGCTATAGCAAATGCTCAAAGTATTTGAAAGATTTCTAATAGTATTTTAACCCAGGGCTATCTGTGGTGTTGGTACCATAGGCATTAGCCAGCCAGGGAGGAGCTAAGCTAACTAAGCCCCTAATGAAGTGCTCCAGGCACCAGGTTGGTTTTACATCACCACCACCAACAGCAGTTTTCCCACCTTTCCCCAAAACTCAGGGGAATCAATTTGAACAAATAAAGAACATATTGTAACTGGGCTCGTTGCAACGTTAATGAATGTAGCAGATGCTAAGAACACAGAGTCCCAATTACCAAGGGAACCGGCAAGAGCCCATTTGCCATTTGTTATATTAAGTATTTGGAATTAGCGCCCGTCCAGGTATAATTAAAAATTGTGCCACTTTCCCCATCAACACGTGAAAACTTGTTCATTTACAACTTTTTTTTCCTTTCCCCTGGTGATTTCAACAGATGGCATGAGAAAATGTGAAACTAGAGGAAGATTATTATTTATTTTTTTACAAACATGTCGCTGTTGAAGGTAATGTAATGTAATGAAGCTGGTAAATCAGGTTTTGGCAACAGTAACGTGTTTGACATAACAAGACAGGGTACCGAACGAGGATGAGAGGTCCTTCGACACTTACTGCAGTTTGTGTTGAATCAAACCAGTTTTATCCGGAAACAAGTCAAAGAAGTATAGACACTTTGAGAACCTTGTTACAGCACCATCTCCTGATCATTCTATTTCATGTATGACTCTGGATGCTTGTATTTCCTGCTGTGATTACCACCACACGATACATAGGGTTGAGGTGTAAGTTTGTCCATTCTGGACTGCTTGGGCTGGAATTCAATGCAACCTTACAGTCTCTGTCTTTGTCTACAACCTACTGGATAGTCTACATGTGATAATCTACGATGTAGGCCTGGTTCAATAGAATTGAGCCCTTTGTATGTCCAGCAGTTGTATTTCTTGAATGGTCTATACCTGCTCAGTGCAGCCTCAGTGTTTGTAGAAAGGTGATGTACAGTGAGGCTCCAAAAGTATTGAGACAGTGACACATTTGCTGTTGTTTTGGCTCAGTACTCCAGCACTTTGGATGTGAAATTATATTTATGCCTCTAACTTTCTCACTCATCATTATTCTCAATTCATTCAAGATTATCTGTAATCATGGTAGCATCCACATTAATGTAGAAGTGTTCAGAAACATATTCTATTCTTATTTACAATAAAAGTGACTCCTAAAATACACTATTTACCATTAATTTCTATTGGGCACAAAATAACCTGAAACACAACCAAAACAAACAGCAAATGCATCCAACTAATGTGTAGAGTCACAAGCTTGATGTAGTCAGTGCGTGCTATGATTATGGGGCCAAATACAAAACTGTTTAATATTTTAATACACATTAGTGAATTTGGCCCAATACTTTTGTACAAAAAGTGGTGTAATTTCTAAACGGTTCAACCGATATGGATGAAAATAACCTCAAATTAAAGCTGACGGTCTGCACATTAACCTCATAGTCATTGTATCATTTCAGAAGTGCTGGAGTACAGAGCCAAAACAACGTGTCACTGTCCCAATACTTTTGGAGCTCACTGTATGTGGTGATTTTAGAGTAAAACAATTCCATTGACTTTCCCTGAATTTTCAGGTTTTCTAGAAATTATATTTGGAGGATTTCCTGACTATTTCTTCCTGATTCTGGGAATCTTCCAACCACAATTGCTGGGAAAACCTTTTTGCAACCTATACTAGGTGGTTGTATGTTTGTAATGACATCAGAGTGACACTGGGACGTGATGGCGGTGTTCAGTTCTTAGTGCCTTGTTCTAGGGTCATTTGGCACAGTGGGCTCTAACAGACAGACTGCTCCTCTGAAACTGTGCAGCCATCCATGAATCAGACCTGGGTTCAAATAGTTTTGGTTTTCTTTTTTAAAAAGTGTGAGTCTGCCTGGAGTGCCAGATGAGTTTGGGTTTGCACTTTTGGGATTATTCCATTGGTTCCATTGCGCTAGACAAGCTCAATCAAGCACAGCTAAAGTATTTAAAAGAAAACAAATAGGACCTACTATTTGAACCCAGGTCTGCTCCCTGTAGAACACATTTCACCATCAATCTGTTTATAGAGATTACATTTTTCCTTTCATTTCTATCCCTGTGTACAATAAACAGTCCTCCTGTACACGTGTACCCCACAGATTTATTGTGTTTCAAGTTAATAAAAAAAGACGGTAGAGACATCGTTCATATACTTAAGACCGTTGTTTCAAAACAGCCACACCAGCCCTCTTACATGGTAACTGTGACGTGAGAATGGTAATGAGAGAAGTAGTTAAGTGGAAGGCACATTAGCCGGAACGTCACACATCTGTAGTGTAGACAGTAGATGATGTTCCTTAGGTCAGGCAACATGAGATTGTTTCTGACAGCTGGGTGTCAAACGTAAACGACAGGGGTGCTATGTACTGCAAATGTGGCGCTCTTGTCAAATCATCACAAATTCTACTCTGACCCTGCAGGCAGGCAGACGGCAGTAGTCTGCCTGTGTCTCTCAAAGGCTGCCTGGCTCTCTCTCTCACGGTAGTGTGTGGACTGACTGGAGTGTGTTTTCCCTCCGTTACCATGACAACAGCTCCCTGTCTTTTAAAGGCTGTGTGTGTGTTCACAATTTGTATGTCGTCAGTACCAAGTTTGAATGTTTAGGATCTCTCTCTCACTCTCTGCGCATCACTATCCACCATGAGCACATTTACATGTTACCTAATTAGCTTGCTTAATTATTGTTTCCTGTCACAAGAGTGTGCATGTGGTATTGAGGCTTTCATGGACTTGTTAGATGAGGTAGTGTGAGATGAACTATAGCATGTCCATACCTGCCTCCTTGATATGCATACTGACAAAATGAAGATGCAGTACTGATATTGGACTAAGTCTGTTACTAGCATCATCATACTGTAGCTACTAACTGGCAGTGGTGGAAAAAGTATCCAATTGTCATACTTGAGTAAAAGTATAGTTACCTTAATAGAAAGTTACTCAAGTAAAAGTGAAAGTCAACCAGTAAAATACTACTGGAACAAAAGTCTAAAAGTATTTGGTTTTAAATATACTTAAGTATCAAAAGTAAATGTAATTGCTAAAATATACCTTAATATCAAAAGTAAAAGAAAGTATACATCAGTTAAAAGTCCTTATATTAAGCAGAGCAGACGGCACCGTTCTTGTTTTTAAAATGTATGGATAGCCAGGGCACACTCCGACACACTCCGACACACTCCGACATTATTATCAAAAGATGCATGTGTGTTTAGTGAGTCCGCCAGGCCAGCGGCAGTAGGGATGACCTGTGTTCTCTCGGGGCGGCAGGTAGCCCAGTGGTTAGAGCAATTGGACTAGTATCCGGAAGGTTGCAAGATCAAATCCCCGAGCTGACAAGGTAAAAATCTGTCTTTCTGCCCCTGAACAAGGCAGTTAGCCCACTGTTCCTAGGCCGTCATTGAAAATAAGAACTTGTTCTTAATTGACTTGCCTAGTTAAATAAAGAAAAAAGAAAAATAAGTTTGTGAATTTGACCATTTTCCTGTCCTGCTAAGCATTCAAAATGTAACGAGTACTTTTGTTTGTCAGGGAAAATGTAGGGAGTAAAAAGTACAGATACCCCCAAAAACGACTTACTAAGTAGTACTTTAAAGTATTTTTACTTAAGTACTTTACACTACTGCTAACTGGTATAGTTACACTAACTAATAAAGTTGCTTCCAGTACAAAAGAAAGTATCAAAATGTGTGCATTCACTACTGTAAGTCGCTCTGGATAAGAGCATCTGCTAAATAACTAAAATGTCAAATGTAAAAATGTGCATTTCTTCTGCTCAGTAGCCAGGATACACTACATGACCAAAAGTATGTGGACACATGCTTATCGGACATTTCATTCCAAAATCATGGGCATTATTATGGAGTTGGTCCCCCCTTTGCTGCTATAACAACCTCCACTCTTCTGGGAAGGCTTTCCACTAGATGTTGGAACATTGCTGCGCGGACTTGCTGCCATTCAGCCACAAGAGCATTAGTGAGGTCGGGCACTGATGTTGGAAGATTAGACCTGGCTCGTAGTCGGCATTCCAATTCATCCCAAAGGTGTTTGATGGGGTTGAGGTCAGAGCTCTGTGCAGTCCAGTCAAGTTCTTCCACACCGATCTCGACAAACCATTTCTGTATGGACCTTGCTTTGTGCACAGGGGCAGGAAAGGCCCTTCCACATAGTTGGAAGCACAGAATCGTCTAGAATGTCATTGTATACTATAGCGTTAAAATGTCCCTTCACTGGAACTAAGGTGCCTAGCCTGAACCATGAACAAGAGCCACAGACCATTATTCCTCCTCCACCAAACATTACAGTTGGCACAATGCATTGGGGCAGATCACATTCTCCTGGCATCTGCCAAACCCAGATTCGTCCGTGGGACTGCCAGATGGTGAAGCGTGATTCATCACTCCAGAGAACGTGTTTCCACTGCTCCAGAGTCCAATGGCAGCAAGTTTTACACCACTCCAGCCGACACTTGGCATTGCGCATGGTGATCTTAGGCTGCTCGGTCATGGAAACCCATTTCATGAAGCTCCTGACGAACAGTTCTTGTGCTGACTTTGCTTCCAGAGGCAGTTTGGAACTCGGTAGTGAGTGTTGCAACCGAGGAGACTATTTTTACGCGCTACACGCTTCAGCACTCGCCAGTCCCGTTCTATGAGCTTGTGTGGCCTACCACTTCGTGGCTAAGCCGCTTATGCTCCTAGATGTTTCCACTTCACAATAACAGCATTTAGTTGATCAGGGCAGCTCTAGCAGGGCAGAAATTTGATAAACTGACTTGTTGGAAAGGTGACATCCTATGACGGTGCCACGTTGAAAGTGAATCCGCTCTTCAGTAATGCCATTCTACTTCCAATATTTGTTTATGGAGATTGCATGGCTGTGTCCTCAATTTTATACACCTTTCAGCAACGGGTGTGGTGGAAATAGCCAAATCCACTCATTTGAAGGGGTGTCTACATACTTTAGTATATATAGTGCATCTCAACCCAGTATTTGACTTGGCCTAACCTTAATTCATACTGCAAGCTGCATCTCTTTTTATCCCCCAGTCTTCCCTCCCTCCATCAGTCTACTTTACAACGCACTTCTTGCCCTAAAGCAACTTCCATGGGCTTTTCATTCGGATGACACAATGGGGGGAAATAGAGCAACTTAATTACTGTCCAACATTCATGAGCCGATGTCTGAAAATGTAAGAGTAGCTGTCTAGTAGGGGCTGAGTCTGAGGGAGACAGGGAAAGACTTATGACTGACTGCACACTGCTCATGAAAACCACTGACCCTTGGCTTTGTGTATCATTTGCAGTTTCATTCCAGTATTTGCATGTTCAACCATAAATAGCTACGCCTAGGTAAGCCATGCACGATACAGTGGTATTTGGTAGCCTATGTAGCTTTGTTCAAGCCAAGAAGAAAGTTCTGTCCATAGAATTAGAATGGATTCTATTTATATGCTTCTGTGAAAGCTCCATCTACAGAGCAGACAGGATTTGACGGTTCAGTCATCCAGCCATTAGTGACTCACGCCACACAACTAAAATGGGTATTTTGGGGACATTTTCGACTGAGTTAATCACCTGAACTTGTTTACCATCTATACTTCCACCACACTGTGATAGACAGATGTTATTTAGAAGATAGCTACCTTTAACTGAGTCTCTAGTTCCCTTTTAGATGTTCCAGTTCTTATTCCACTCAGTGATAATAGAAAGTAATTAATCAAATGAATGGGGAAAATCATTTCATTAATTCATGTGTTTTGTCGTTGCAAATAATTTTGTTTGATTTTGTATCCTTTAAAAAAATATATAAGCCATAGTGAATGACTGTCGCTCAATTTGTGTTCTGCACTGCCACCTACAGTCTGTTGTAGAGCACATACACTACTGTGGGTTTCGTTCTATCATTCCTCTGGTAATAATATATGCCATTTAGCAGACGCTTTTATCCAAAGCGACTTGGTCATGCGTGCATAAGACATTTTACGTGTGGGTGGTCCCGGGATTCAAACCCTCTATCTTGTCGTTGCAAGCGTTATGCTCTACCAACTGAGCTACAGAGGACCACTGGTGATGCCTACATACTAAACTGGTCATACCTAGATACTTAATTCCTAATTTTGCACAAAAACAGTAACATTATTTGGACGGTATCCTCCTGTAGGCCTAGTGTAAAAACAATAATAATACATTGTTTTATCAATCGAATTTCTAAGAGAAATCAGATAGTAGGCTAAACTGGTTTTTTTTTATTTTATTTTATTTAACCTTTATTTAACCAGGTAGGCAAATTGAGAACACGTTCTCATTTACAATTGCGACCTGGCCAAGATAAAGCAAAGCAGTTCGACACATACAACAACACATAGTTACACATGGAGTAAAACAAACATATAGTCAATAATACAGTGAAAAAAATAAATAAGTCTATATACAATGTGAGCAAGTGAGGTGAGATAAGGGAGGTGAAGGCAAACAAATATATGTATAAATAAATAAAATAAATAATAAAATATAAAGGCCATGGAGGTGAAGTGAATACAACACAGCAAGTAAAAAAAAAAAAAACCCTGGAATGGTTGGTTTGCAGCGGAAGAAAGTGCAAAGTAGAGACAGAAAATAATGGGGTGCAAAGGAGCATAAATTAATAAAATAAATACAGTAGGTAAAGAGGTAGTTGTTTGGGCTAAATTGTAGATGGGTTATGTACAGGTGCAGTAATCTATGAGCTGCTCTGACAGCTGGTGCTTAAAGCTAGTGAGGGAGATAGGTGTTTCCAATTTCAGAGATTTTTGTAGTTCGTTCCAGTCATTGGCAGCAGAGAACTGGAAGGAGAGGCGTCCAAAGGAAGAATTGGTTTTGGGGTGACTAGAGAGATATACCTGCTGGAGCGCGTGCTACAGATAGGTGCTGCTATGGTGACCAGCGAGCAGAGATAAGGGGGGACTTTACCTAGCAGGGTCTTGTAGATGACTGGAACAGTGGGTTTGGCGACGAGTATGAAGCGAGGGCCAGCCAACGAGAGTGTACAGGTCGCAGTGGTGGGTAGTATATGGGGCTTTGGTGACAAACGGATGGCACTGTGGTAGACTGCATCCAATTTATTGAGTAGGGTTTTGGAGGCTATTTTGTAAATGACATCACCGAAGTCGAGGATTGGTGGATGGTCAGTTTTACAAGGGTATGTTTGGCAGCATGAGTAAAGGATGCTTTGTTGCGGAATAGGAAGCCAATTCTAGATTTGACTTTGGATTGGAGATGTTTGATGTGAGTCTGGAAGGAGAGGTTTAGTCTAACCAGACACCTAGGTATTTGTAGTTGTCCACATATTCTAAGTCAGAACCGTCCAAAGTAGTGATGTTGGACAGGCGGGCAGGGGCAGGCAGCGATCGGTTGAAGAGCATGCATTTGGTTTTACTTGTATTTAAGAGCAGTTGGAGGCCACGGAAGGAGAGTTGTATGGCATTGAAGCTCGCCTGGAGAGTTGTTAACACAGTGTCAAAAGAAGGGCCAGAAGTATACAGAATAGTGTCGTCTGCGTAGAGGTGGATCAGAGAATCACCAGCAGCAAGAGCGACATCATTGATGTATACAGAGAAGAGAGTCGGTCCAAGAATTGAACCGTCTAAACGGTTTCTTGACCGTTTAGACGTTGAATATGCTTATTTAGCATGATTACATAATTGTTATATTTTGTCTAGCAGAAGTAGAGACCAAAGGCATTATCCAAAAATCCCAAACCTCTTCTGACAGTTCTCTCACTGTGGCTCTGCTCTGAGGCATCCTTTCCAACAGGGGGCACTGTTTGCCTAGTTCATTTAAAGGCTCTGTTCTTTTGGTTGGAAGCTGCCATTTACTTATTCATTCCATAGCAAACTACAGTGAACAATCAATTGGTGAATGCTCTTTTATAGTATGTATGTGCAAGGTTGTAGAGATGTGGTTCTTTAATCAGCATGTCCAACAAAAATAGGCAAGGCTTCATGCATGTTTGGCACATTGATAGTCTGGTCAAAACTGTAGAGGAATCTATAGATGATATAACTTGTGTGGTTTGCATAGCATTTATAATCATGTGGCCATACATTGTTATATACACCATATTGTCTCTCAACCTATGTGACTTCTTTTAGGTTTGAGACCACTTGAGAATTTAGCCCACATCCTACATCTCAAGATGCCATCCCTTAAACACAGCTGTCACAGCTCTGCCCTTTATGTAGGAAACAAAAATTAATGTATAGAAATATATATGTGAAAAAAACATGATACATGTGAAAACCCACATGTGAAAAACACAATTCCCTTTTGTCAGGTCCTGTGAAGTCCCTGTGGCAAAATGTGACAATGTGCAGGTGTCTAGGAAGAAGGGCAATTCCATGGTTCCCGGAATTGCGCTGAGATGGAAGTATAGCGCGAAACAAACAAAAAATATATAAACTTTGTGCATAGAATTGTATGGTTTGATTTCAATGACTACTTTAAAAAAATGTACACTGAACATTCTACAAAACATATTGACTGGAAGAACAGTGGAGATGCAAAGTTTGGTAAAATAATTTTTGTAAAATCTCCCTCTGTTTGTTTCCAAAAACTCTGAAGTGTCTACTCCGAATTAAGATTGAAAGAATTCTGCAGAAAGATGTCCGCTATAACATGACAGCTTGAGTTTTAAAACATTTATTTTGGTTATTGAACTACATTAAGTGAAGTGGATTTACACCTGGTAACAGAATTGTGGTAACGGAATTTCCTTATGGGTTCCTGATATGTACTACACAGAAATGCATAATTATGAACGCTATTCTATTCATGGCATTGTATCCTAAATAGGTACACAATGTACAACACAGTCGAGCTCAGTAGAATACCGTAGAGTTGGAGTACTCAACTCTACACCACTCTACTGTACAGTAGACACTACTATACTTATCTATACTCTACTTGTCTTTACTGTACTGTCCTCTAATGTGCTCTACTGAACTGTGCTGCCCAAACTTGTGAAACATAGACGTCTATGATTGGTTCAGATTTGGTCCGGTCCGGGGTTTGTGATGGGGAACTAGAGTGGAGCCCATGAAAACACAGACACTAACAAGACAGAAATGTCTTATTATTAGTCAATTATTAATTGTTAACCATTAATATTAAATAAACCAGGTAAATATGTAATTTTTCTATCACAGGTTAAATCTATACTATCATACCAACTAGAATGAAGCACAGGACATGCATTCTAATAGCTATGCTAGTGTGGATATTAGAGCCATTGCTTACATGCCTGCCATGTTAGCATGTCAACAGGACTCATGCCCTGAGGATTGGCAGCTCAGGTCAGGTGGGTGCCTGTTCAGAATGTGGACAGCAACCATCAGCCACTCAGTCTCTGGAGGGTGTTCCGCAGTGGGACAGCAGCTGACACACACCCAGGCCCACGCGCACATGCATGAACTGTACAAAGGCACACATGCACATACACACACACACACACACACACTGTACGAAGGCATGCATGCATACACTCACGTACTGTACGAAGGCACGCATAAACACACAGCGTAACCCACCAGGCAACTGAGAGTCAGCCACAGTTGGGGCCACAGCCACCCATACACTGTAAGATCATATCACTCTGACAAGGGTTGACCCAACAACACACAATGTATAAGAAATTGCAGTATACACAGCACGGTACGTTTACAATGGTTAAAGTAGAATATTTGGTTGACCTATATAGCCAACTGACTTTGTTATTATGTAAACATGTGCAGTATAAAAAAGGGAAACTATTTGGAATTACAATATACAGTGGATGCCTGATAAAACCACCGGTTGGTTTCAGTCCTTGCTGATTTGTGATCATGGCATAGAGTTGGACTTTATGGCACTATTTCTAAGCAGCACAATTTCACACCCACTAAATGGCTCATGTGCTTAACAGAGCAAAAGTGCTTCCAGCCAGAGTCAGGTGTAGACCTTACAGTGAAACGCTAACTTACAAGCCCTTAACCAACAACCAGCTTAAAATAGGGGGGCAATGAAAATAGTCTGGGTAGCCATTTGATTAGCTGTTCAGGAGTCTAATGGTTTGGGGGTATAAGCTGTTGAGAAACCTCTTGGACCTAGACTTGGCACTCCGGTACCGCTTGCTATGCGGTAGCATAGAGAACAGTCTATGACTAAGGTGGCTGGAGTCTGACAATTTTTAGGGCCTTCCTCTGACACCTGGTATAGAGGTCCTGGATGGCAGGAAGCTTGGCCCCGGTGATGTACTGGGCCGTACACACTACCCTCTGTAGTGCCTTGCGGAGGCCGAGCAGTTGCCATACCAGGCAGTGATGCAACCAGTCAGGATGCTCTCGATAGTGCAGCTGTAGAACTTTTTGAGGATCTGAGGACACATGCCAAATCTTTTCAGTCTCCTGTGGGGTAATAGGTTTTGTCGTGCCCTCTTCATGTCTTGGTGTGCTTGGACCATGATAGTTTGGTGATGTGGACACCAAGGAACTTGAAGCTCTCAACCTGCTCCACTACAGCCCCGTCAATGAGAATGGGGGCGTGCTCTGTCCTCCTTTTCCTGTAGTCCACAATCATCTCTTTTGTCTTGATCACGTTGAGGGAGAGGTTGTTGTCCTGGCAGCACACGGCTAGGTCTCTGACCTCCCTATACACAGACCCTATTGTCATCTTTCTCTGCTAGTTGATGGTAGATCGACACATCAGGGTTATCTTTCCTGGGGAGCTTCTTAACTGTCAACAGCTCTGACATGGCACACTATTCCATATAAAATGTACTATATTTGTGAACTTATGTTATAGAGAATAGGGTGCCATTTTGGACACACTGGTTTGGGATTGGAATCTCTTTATTGTATAAAATAAATCAAGCTTTGAATTGGATTTGACATCTTAAAGATTCTGCCTTTTGATTTGCGATCAGTGTGTACTGCAAGTCCCCCAGTAATGAGAAAAGGAAATGAAACATGTAATGAAACAGCAGATAACAAAAGTCCAGCTGTGAGCCTCTAGAATCAGAACCAGGAAAACGCTGAAGATGGAAAAAGATCTTTAAAAAAGAATGTGTCAGAGTGTCAAGATTTTAGATTTCCATTTGAATCACTACATCTACAATAACACACACACACACAAAGTCTCTTTTTCTAGTTTGTAAAATGATTATTTTAATGAACTTATTCCCTGGTTATTTATTTATTTATTTATTGATGTTGTATATCTTGTACTGTGAATGACAGACTGAATGAAAACAGGCACAGAAACAGCAGGTGGTGCCTCGGATAGATAGAGCTACAGTACTGAGCACACAGGCACATTCATGTCCCATAATACACTCTGCTTCCTGTTGCTTCCTGGGGGAAACATCCAACAACAGGAGAGCAGGAAGTTCCTTTTGGGGGGATTTTAACCTCCAATAAAAAATAAATAAAAAATGTAAAAACTATGAAAACATGGCTTAGCAAATTTTTTATTTGATATACAGTATGTTGTCTTTGATTTGTATTCTGTTGCGTGCCAAATACATTTTGATATGAGATATTTTAGGGCTCGATTCAATCCGTATCTCATAAAATCTGCTCTATAGCGCAATTGAAATTTAAAGGCAATGTTCCCATGTTCGCATAAACTGCATTCACAGTAAACACGGCACATGTCGGCTCAATTGGAAATTACCTTTACATTTGAATCGCGCTATACTTCCACGAAACAGATTTAATTGAGCCCTTATAGTATGCTTATTGATTCATTCATTAAAAGTATATGCCTTTATCTGCATGCATTCCACAATGGGAATTCAGCTATTGACCTTGTGAAAGTTGGGGAGGAGTACGGTTATTATGGTCACATGATGGATCACAGTCCTAATTCCTCTCCAAAATGTATGTCTTTGTTTCCATTCATACAGTAGCGTGTGTGTGTGTGAGAAAGAGAGAGCTTTCGTTTCGCTGGACAGAGAGATGGTCAAACTGAGGGATGGAGCCGGAAGGAGGAAGGATGTTTGGCCTTTCACCAGGACCTGGCTGGCAGTGACAACTGACCCTAGGCCCAGAGTGATGCATCATGCAATTTGGACCCTCCAATAGGTTATGTGATGTGTGAATTTCTCTCCGCTCCATCACTCACATAAATCCTGTCCAGTAGGCCATATGACCCACCAGGATCTTACCATGGAAAAGCCATTTTCAAATCAGCAGATGACTAAGATATTAGCCCTTAAAACAATATGTATGTGTATGTGTTACATTAAAGCACAAATATAGCACCAAAATCTCCCAATTATACTTCAGATTCTGCCGCATATCCACGTTTATCCAAACGTCACATTTCGAAGTGTTTTTAAGTTAAGGTTTGGGATAGGGTTAAAACATTAACGAGCCTGGCTCTGCCACGGCATATAGTCATGGCTATATTAACAACATTACTTTTGTCATAAAAATTATCCAAAACACAAGATAGAACGAGCCCATTTACATTTCACTGGTCGAATCGAGAAGTGTCGACCTCCTGTGTATTAGGCTGCTCATAGTGAACCACAGGGTCCGGCACTCATAACGCATGCAGATACCACCCTGCTAGCTAGATGGGGCGTGCCCATAATTTGGATGCTGGCGACCAACACTCAGTAATCTCAGAACTTCTCTAGACACAATTTTTTTGAAAACATTTGTTTTCACTAACATTTGTCTTCATGTCCATGTGGTGTTCTGTGTCTGGCTGTGTTGATTACGAACAAGCGTGAAAATGAGTTTTCTTTCACCGTTCTACCTACCAGAGATTTACCCCGATGCTGCCAATGGCTTGCGGCTATTAAGAATTATGTTTACAGTGACCAAATGTTATCAGAGGGATTTTCAGGCTGATCTGATGGGGAATCTATACAAGTGATTCGATACCATTGTTTTTTTCCTTTCACATCAAAACGAAAGATTCTCTATTAGACAGAACATAACATTAGCTACCTTAGCTGGACTAGGTAAATTAGCTAGCGTTTACAGTCCTGTATAGAACTCTAAATGCCATCAGCTAAATCATATAGCTAACAAGCTATATTTTGGATACACACTGTCAATAAATTTTGACCTATGCAATGGTAGTCACTGCTAGACTGGTACCTTCAGCAGCTAAGCTAATGTTAGCAAATAAGAGTAGCTCAATCGGATAGCCATCTATTCCACCCTTGTCTGGAAAACACTCCGTTACTAAAAATAGAATTGTCGATATAGCGTACTCACTCTCTGTGTGTTGGTAGCAATGATGAGTGTGTATAAATCTATGGTTGTTTAGTTGGTTCTCAGCTGGCTAGCAATCTTGCTGCCAATTTAGTGACGCTAGCTAACAGCAAGCTGACAATATTGAAATGACCATGTTAGGTGTGCAAAGCTAGCCAGTCTAATAAAGATCAATACAATTAGTGGGGTTGTTAAATAGTGTGTTGTGTGTTTTGTTGTAGGTGGTACAGAATCTGATTCCACTGGCATGTGCTTCCAAACCATAGCTCTGCACAAGGTGAAGGTAAGTTGGCAAAAATATTTACAAGATGATGGCTAAATTAGCTGAATTTACAGTAAGCATGGCATAAACATGAACTGGGTAGTGTTTGTATGGGTTTATGTTTGTATTTAAGGGCCACAGAGTACCTTCCGGACCATGTAATCAGTTTAATGTACCCCTTTTCTCGTGGTAAAACTCAGGTGGTCTGGAGACCTTCCACAGTGCCCTGCTGAAAAATACCCCATAACGTTGGGAACATCGAAACATCGTCATCTATTTGTTCGAAACATCGTCTTCTCCTGGCAGCATTTACCCTCCAGCTTCACAAGCTTGAAAACCACATCCAGAATTTATTTTTATTTTTTTAAAGTTCGTTTTGGAGTCAGAGTTTCAGTATAGTTTGTTTTTCAAAACGGGTGTGTTCATTATTTTATTTCAGTTTACAAAATAGTTTTTTCATGATTTGTTTTCTTTTTAGTTTCAATTTCGGTTTACTAATAACCTTGACATACACATTACACTAACCATAAATGGACCTCTTCAATTTGGTGCCAAAATAAAAACAGTATGACGTTATCTCCTTCTTATTTCCAGAGGGCTTGTGAAACTCAGAGACTACTGAATCCCACCTTTCTTCCTCGGTCTAGTGTAGTTTTAGGCTACCCTTGAAAAAGCAACTGATTGTGTCTCCCTTCCCTTTCTCTCATACCCCATTTGTCAGTTGGGCAATTTCTGTGCCTCAGTCTAGCAGCAGGGGACGAATGGATGGAAGCGATGGAACCTTGGGTGTCAAACCCTGTTTACAACAGGGCTTGCTGTGTTTAGTCTCTTCATTCCAGAATGCCTTCCATCATTCTTTGGAATTTACTGTATCTTTCTAAAGTTGTTACAGTATATTTTATGCTGCCATTTGCAATACTATGTAAAAGTTCTGAGTGAGTCCCTAATATATTCAGTCATTGGTAAGCCTGCAATTCGGTTTCTCTTTATTTGCTTGAAATTGATAGTGATGTTATTGCCACTACACATACCTAGACATAATGTACTGATCTCCAACATCTCATATTATTTCTGCTTCTTACAATAGATCCTTGTGACATGCTATTAAAAAAATGGCTCATGATTCTTTAACCTCAAGACCTTTCCTAACATGTCATAAGGCTTATCCTCCAAAAGCCTTATGGTAGATTTTTCAGTTATATACTGATGTGATATCCAAAGATACTGTTTATATATATATTATTGACCTGACAATGGCTAGTGGGTGGGTTGTAAATTGAAAATGCAAATTACTCTTATGGAATTTATTTTCGCTGCTTGTGGAGTGCTTGAACCAAGTTCAAATGTTGAGAAGACAAATAAAAAATGTTGGACTAATTTGTTTCATGCCTTTTGTGGCTTCACTCAGTGGGGATAGGGTCTTTTGTCTTTGTCCCACAGACCTGAATCTACAACTCCAATCCTGAAGCCTCTGAGAACATGATCATATATCTGAAATTACGTTATATTAATGCATTGAAATTGCGTTCCATGACATCAAACACACTAATGTATGTGCTTTTACCATTACTACTCTTAAGCAACAGAGTATCTATTGTCCATATGGAGGTTGTCTATGAATATAGAGCGAGCTGAGCACCCACCCAACCCTCTGGAGGAGCCATGACGTGATGTCACTGCCATGTGCCATGAGGCCAGGTGTGGCGGTCACATAGATCGAGACAACCGGAGACTGTGAGAAAAGTGGCCTGGGGTGTCAAGGATTAAATGGAGACAGAAATGCTCCGTCAAATGAAATTACTAATTATAACCTTCCCCTCCCAATTTGATTTCCCACTGTATGGAGAACTGATGGTCCCCCTGTAAATGGGACTCAGACCCAGGGCCATAATGAGGGAGAAGAGTGCCTAAAAAAGGGTAGTCTCTCGTTGAGTGACACCTTTGATGCCGAAAACCAATTAGATTGAGCAGAATGGGTGCTGGAGGACTTGGATCCCATGCACTTTCTAGTTGATTATATTCTGTCACAGACACAGGACTTGATTTGTCAATTCCATATCAGGTTGTAAAGCGGGGGGGGGGGGRMMMMRGGGWTTGATGGAGTGGGGGGTGGAGGGTGGAGAGCCAGAGAGAACAAATGACTGTCTGATAATGGGCATTCCGCACACGGTGTGACATTTCCTACCCAGCTGTCCATCCGTGGGGCTGTCTGGCATTTAAGAACGAGGGGTCTTTGTTTGGCCCTGGTCTGAAAGGAGGCCCTGAGCAGTTTCCCAGAGAGGAAACTGAGAGGCTAATAGACTAAGTGAGATGTGTTGCCAGGTTCTTTCATTATGTCTGTGTATTCCAGGAAGGCCGTGTTAACGAGCCTCAGCCTCAGGTTGAGTGTAACAAGCTGTCTGTCACACCACAGAGAAAGGGCCTGTCGCTAATGAGGGACAGAAGCACGATTGACATCCCCCTCCATCATTCCATGGTGGGACTCTCGAGGAGAAGGAGGAGGAGTGAGAGGAAAGAGTGGTGATGAATGAGGTTGTGGCCGAACACTGTTTTATCTTACATAGTCTACACACTGTGCCATGTCAAGGTTTCAGCCACTTTCTTTCTACAGATGAATTAAATTGACCATTTTGCCACTTGGACATGGTTAGACAGTAAGGGCTAATTGTTTATGTTTAATGTTTAATTCAAAACAATTTGGGTACAAATGATGCGCTGGTATCAATGAGATAATTTCACAAAAAATATGTTGTTACTTACAATCACAAACCTTTATTTAACTAGGCAAGTCAGTTAAGAAAAATTCTTATTTATAATGACGGCCTACGCCAGCCAAACCCCGATGACGCTGGGCCATTTGTGCGCCGCCCTATGGGACTCACAATCACGGCCGGTTGTGATACAGCCTGGAATCAAACCAGGGTGTCTGTAGTGACGCCTCAAGCACCGAGATGCAGTGCCTTAGACTGCTGCGCCACTCGGGAGCCCATAATTGCATGCCTATCAATTGCAAATCCAGGAAGACTCTGAAAAATACACTGAGTGTAAAAAACATTAGGAACAGCTTCCTAATATGGAGTTGCACCCACTTTCTTGGCCTCAGAACAGACTCAATTGGTCGGGGCATGGATTCTACAAGGTGTCAAGTGTTCCACAAGGATGCTGGCCCATGTTGACTCCAAAGCTTTCCACAGTTGTGTCAAGTTGGCTGGATATCCTTTGGGTGGTAGACCATTCTTGATCACACTATTGAGCGTGAAAAAACCCAGCAGCGTTGCAGTTCTTGACACACCCAAACCAGTGTGCCTAGCACCTACTACCATACCCGTTCAAAAGCACTTAAATCTTTTGTCTTGCCCATTCACCCTCTGAGGGGCACACATACACAATCAATGTCTCAAGGCTTAAAAATCCTTCTTTGACCTGTCTCCTCCCCTTCATCTACACTGATTGAAGTGGATTTAACAAGTGACATCAATAAGGGATCATAGCTTTCACCTGGTCAGTCTGTCATGGAAAGAGCAGATGTTCCTAATGATTTGTATATTCAGTGTATATTATAAACCACCTAGATGTATTTTTCCCCTGAGTGGAAACGACACGTCTGTGATTTTAAGAGTTTTCCCTTGTAGTGGTGTAATTTTAATTGGGTTTAAAATTTAAAATTGGGCAATTTCAGTTGATCTCTTCTCAGGTGAGTCGGTGAATTCACCCAGAAGAGTACATATTACTTTCTCCACTCTCCTCTCAGATGGTTTAAAGGGGCTGGTTCAAGCCAAGGGACGTTTCTTACAGTAATTCAGCCATGTAGTATTAAAGAGACTCATACTTCAGATGCTAATGGTTTTTGTGCATTGCCTGTATGAATTATGGAAAAGTATATCAGAATTCTCTCTGTCCAACACTGGCCTTCTTTCCCCAGATGGACATCTAGCTAGGCTGCTTTTGGGTTAACAATGTAGAATGCAAATGATAGATTATATAAAAAAACATATATTTATTTTATGCGTTTCTGAACATGTTATAAAACTAGTTATGTCATCTTACATTTTAGCCATGAATTAAACAATTTCACCTTTTTCAATTTACGGGTCTCCCTGACATAATTGTTACCTACAACGAAAACCAAAACAGTCCCATTTCAGCGCAAACTAAGCTGAACTCCGTGCCCCCACCCCCTCCACCCAGTGTGTCACCAACAGGCCACCGTCCAGGCCGTCTTAGCAGTACCCTCATCCATCATTGTCCTTAACAAAACAGACAAAATGAGCCTGTGAAAAGTAGTAGCTACTGTAGTGTGTGTCTGGATCCCCTTACAGAGCTACACAGTGTTGATGTTGTAAAAGGAACCAGAAGCAGCCAAGCTGGCATTGATTTTCAGGTCAGGTCATTCATCCATTCAGAGGGAGCCGGGCGGCCGCTCTCCCCATGCTCTCTGCTCTCCCTCCTGCCTGGCCTAACCGACTGGGTGGGTGATGAGGCACTGAGGGAGCACAAAACCCAGGACAGCCCACAATACCACCAAACAAAACGCACAACTATCAAATCAGAATACAGGCTTGAACAGGAAATCATTCGGTGTGAAGATGATATAGCTGTGGCGGATAAACTGGCTGGATGTAGCCGCTGTTTGACTTTGAGGATAGATTATTAATTGTACTGTACATCATTGGAAAATGGATTGTGTGCTGGCTGGCAAATCAACAGTTTTTGGTTAGGCCTGTGTCCATCATTTCTATAAGAGTGAAAGTAAAATGGGTAGGGGACTCAGATTAACTTTAGTTTTGAAACAATGAGTCTTCACAAGCACAAATGTCTTAAATATCAACCCATGCTTTTCTCTAAAACAAAAAATCTTTGACCTTGTGCTTCATCTTAATCATTATTATAATAACTGAAAATCTGAACACAACTGACAATTTTATGCATGTAGAGTCGTATGCAAAAACATTTAACCCAAAACACGTTTTCTGTGACCCCTCGGAGCAGGTGACAAACACTGACTAAATATTCACAGTGTTGGGGAGTAGTGAACTACATGTAGTTTAACTAGTAATTTAACAACCTTTTGCAGTAGCTTGGTGGTAGTTGAACTAAATGCAAATCTAGGTAGTGTTTTCAGTAGTTATTTGCTTTTTTGCCATGTAGTGGTGTAGCTAACTACTCGAACTACACACTACTTTTTGTGCAAAAATAAAATGAGTGAAGTAACCAATCATTTCCTCTCTTTTTCAGCATCAGACCTCCTTAATTCTCAAATTACACATTCGGTTAACATTTGACTCCAGATTGATCTGTTCTTGCAATTTGTAGTCTGACATTTTAGATATGATAATTGATCACTAAGTTGTTTAAACTACCTATTCAAAGTAACTGTAGTTAAGTCAAACATATTTTTCTTAAGGGTAGCTTTAGTGTAGCTTACCTTCTTCCAGTGTAATCGGTAGCTTGGTAAACTATATTTTCAGAGTAGCTTCCTCAACACTGCTAATTTGTATTGCTCATCATGCCTCCATATTTTAACTTTTAACCTCCATTACGTTCTTTCTTTGTATGGCAACAGCCTCCAACTCTCATTAAGTCACATCAAACATGAACACTTAAACTAACACATCCCCCCCATGCACTGAGACAACACTTGCGATGACAATCTGCCACAGTTGGGTAACCCACGTAAACTGTAGCTACTGTTGAGGAACACTTTTAACAGAGACAATACAGCATCTAAAATCATTTAGAATAAATTAAATGGAAAATAAAAAATTTATTCAAAATGAATTTAAAATGATCAACTAAGATAAGTAATACACTCCATTGTTTACATTATACTGAACAAAAATAAACAACATGCAAACATTTCAAAGATTTTACTGAGTTACAGTTCATATGAGGGAATCATTCAACTGAAATAAATGTATTAGGGCGCTAATCTATGGATTTCACATGACTGGGAATACAGATATGCATCTCTTGGTCACAGACACCTTTAAAAAAAAGTAGGGGCGTGGATCAGAAAACCAGTCAGTATCTGGTGTGACCACCATTTGCCTCATGCAGCGCAACATTTCCTTCGCATAGAGTTGATCAGGCTGTTGATTGTGACCTCTGGAATGTTGTCTCACTCCTCTTCAATGGCTGTGCAAAGTTGCTGGATATTGGCGGGAACTGAAACACGCTGTCGTACACGTCGATCCAGAGCATCCCAAACATGCTCAATGGGTGACATGTCTCGTGACAATGGGCCTCGGGATCTCGTCACTGTATCTCTGTGCATTCAAATTGCCATCGATAAAACGCAATTGTGTTCATTGTCCATAGCTTATGTATGCCCATACCACAACTCCACCATGGGGCACTCTGTTCACAACATTGACGTCAGCAAGCCACTCGCCCTCACAACGCGTGGTCTGCGGTTGTGAGGCTGGTTGGACATACTGCCATCTCTAAAAATTACGTTGAGGCGGCTTATGGTAGAGACATGAACATTCAATTCTCTGGCAACAGTTCTGGCAGACATTCCTGCAGTCAGGATGCCAATTGCATGCTCCCTCAAAACTCAAGACATTTGTGAAATTGAGTTGTGTGACAAAACTGCACATTTTAGAGTGGCCTTTTATTGTCCCCAGCACAAGGTGCACCTGTGTAATGATCATGCTGTTTATTCAGCTTCTTGATATGCCACACCTTTCAAGTGGATGGATTATCTTGGCAAAGGAGAAAGGCTCACTAACGGGGATGTAAACACAACATTTGAGAGAAATAAGCTTTTTGTGCGTATGGACAATTTTTTGGGATCTTTTATTTCAGCTCATGAAACATGGGACCAACACTTTACATGTTGTGTTTATATTTTTGTTCAGTATAGTTTGATCCACTACATTCTAGAGAAAATATTGAAAACTAGAGGAATCTTTGCTACTTATTGGATCCCTCTTTTGAATCCATTTAATCTCCTGTGCACACAAAAATGTCTGTCACTGTATGAGTGAACAGGACTACTCAATGACATTCAAACCTCGATGGCCTAGCCCTATCCCAAGTGACTAGTCTGTAATCTCCATCACCAACTTGACGACGAGTTTCAGGTTGTATAAATAAATCCAGGAACAACCAAACTACATGGGTGTTTACCCCACATGGCCATACCCTCCTCACCTCCTTCCCTAAACAGCATGATGCCAGATTTAGGGGCTCTAAGGGGGGCTGTAGGTGGGTCACACGCCATGCTCCCTCTCCCCTGACCTTTTAGAATCTCCGTCCTTGTCACAGCACATTTCCTCCGGGCTATGACCTAATAAACTAATCTCTCCACCCTCCCATCCCCTCTCCATCCTCCCCTCCGTCCCCTGTCTCAGGCAGGCTCTCTCGCTCTCTCTCTCTGCAGCGACCAGGCCGGGAAGATCAGGCCAGGCAACAGAATACCCAACACACACACACACTTGGCATGGATGGAATTAAGGCTCCTAGTGTATTTGGGGCAAAGTTCATCCTCTCTGTGTATCTCAACATGGAACATGTATCGAGGAGGGGTCAGGTCAATAAATACCCCAGTTAGGGTTAACGGTCTAAGACCCAGGGCCACCATGTTAGAACAGTCTTATAACATCTTATAAAGATGCCCTGAAAATGTATTTGATGACATATTTCTTTACTCCCTGGAAAGAGGAATTAGGATTTTTAAAGCATGATCTGGGTATATACAGTAACTATGAGGCCATTACATCCCTACCTGATACTATTTCCTTAATTGTATATATAATTACTCATAGATGGGGACAGTTGTTTTGGGGGTTTTCTTTGGGGGGGTGGGGGGTGCATGTATTTCCAGCATTGTCCACTAGGTTTGCTGCAGGTAGAAAATCCTTGGAAATGTTATGTTATTGACACAAGCTGTCTCCAATCAACTAATCAAAGTCTGGTTGCGCATGAGTGTTGGGTGGGGGGGAAATCGCCTAAGCCAGGGGAGGTGTAGATCTACGAATCTTAATTGCATAAAGCTTATTATTTGGCAGGGAATACCATTTCTTGGAGGATGAACTTGAGCAAAGTGAGGTGTAAAATCACTGTTATACAAATTGTATTCAAATCAAATTTTACTTCTCACATGCGCCGAATACAACAGGTGTAGACCTTACAGTGAAATGCTTACTTCAATCCCTTAACCAACAATGCAGTTAAGAAAAAAATACCTAAAAATAAATAAAAATAAAAGTAACAAATAATTAAAGAGCAGCAGTAAATAACAATAGCGAGGCTATATACAAGGGTACCGGTACAGAGTCAATGTGCGGGGGCACCGGTTAGTGGAGGTAATATTATGTACATGTAGGTAGAGTTATTAAAGTGACTATGCATAGATAATAATAAACAGAGTAGCAGCAGTGTAAAAGGGGGGGAGACAAATAGTCTGTGTAGCCATTTGATTAGATGTTCAGGAAGCTGTTTAGAATTGGCTAGAAGCTGTTTAGAAGCCTCTTGGACCTAGACTTGGTGCTCCGGTACCGCTTGCCGTGTGGTAGCAGAGAGAACAGTCTATGACTACGGTGACTGGAGTCTTTGACAATTGTTAAGGCCTTCCTCTGACACCGCCTGGTATAGAGGTCCTGGATGGCAGGAAGCTTGGCCCCAGTGATGTACTGGGTAGTACGCACTACACTCTGTAGTGCCTTGCAGTCGGAGGCCGAGCATTTGCCATACCATTCCCTGCCCAATAATAGGTTTAGTGTGATTAAGATTCCTAGAGCTACGCCTCCCTTGGCTTAGGCAATCCTCCCACCCAAACACTCACCAGACATAGATTGATTTATTGGAGAGAGCTTGTGTAAATGAAATAACATTTCCTAGGAATTTCTACTTGCAGCAAACCTAGTGGATAATGCTGGAAATACAATAAAAAGAAATAAAAACAATTGTCCCTGGTTATACAACTTAAAACAAGTAAACAAAACCAAAAAACACTGTACTGCAAACAAAAAAGGCCGATATCTCTTTCCCTTTAAAAGTGCAGTTTCCCTTTACATTTCCAGACATCGTTAATACATCATCCTCATGGTAGACTTAGTAGTCTGCTGAAGAATGGTTATTCAACGTCCTGGCAACCCAGTCAGTCGTACTGTAGAGTTAAGTCCCACATGGTTCCCTATTCCCTATAACCTGCATTACTTTTGACCAGACCCCTATGGGCCCTAGTCGAAAGTCGTGCACTACATAGGGAATAGGGTGTAACTTGGGACACAGCCTGAAACTGCTCTCATAACCATCATCTGTGCTGCAGTGAGAGTTCAGGAGGTCATAGTGCTGTAGGGAATGTGTCACTACAGTAACTTTAGGAAAGTAAACATACATTCATGGTTTATCTACATGTAAATTATACACAAGTAACTCTAGTCATGTGTACAGTAAGAACATGTTCAGAGTGTATGTGTTTAACTCATACAGTATGATCAGTGTGTAGATTTGGCCCAGACAATGTCAACTAGAGTTTCTAAATAGAAATATGCTACGCCAGTACCCAAAATACCATAAACATTGATCTTAAATGGCCCCCAAAAATAGCACTATAGACTGTACATTATCCAAAATGGTTTCACTATAGATCAAACATATTGAAGATGTGTCCATAAAATTACACACAATTCTAGTGCTCGTAGAACCTCATTCACTATTGAAATACATACCAGGCTAACTGCAGCTCCCGGATTGTGCTGTTCCAGTTTATGGGCAATTTTTACCATATCAACCTATGATGCTTTAACCAAATGTATATGTGCAATATTACAAACATAAACATTCAACAGTAGTCAATTTTATTTCACCTTTATTTAAACAGGTAGGCCAGTTGAGAACAAGTTCTCGTTTACAACTGCGACCTGGTCAAGATAAAGCAAAGCAGTGCGACAAAAACAACAACACAGAGTTACACATGAGGTAAACAAACATAGAATCACTAACACAATAGGAAAAATCTGTATACAGTGTGTGCAAATGAAGTAAGGAGGTAAGACAATAAATAGGCCAATGGTGGCGAAGTAATTACAATTTAGCAATTTGATATATGTGCAGATGAGGATGTGCAAGTAGAAATACTTGTGTGCAAAAGAGCAGAAAAACAAATATGGGGATGAGGTAGGTAGTTGGTTGGATGGCTATTTACAGATGGGCTGTGTACAGCTGCAGCGATCGGCAAGCTGCTCTGACAGCTGATGCTTAAAGTTAGTGAGGGAGATATAAGACTCCAGCTTCAGTGATTTTTACAATTCGTTCCGGTCATAGGCAGCAGAGAAGGAAAGGCGGCCAAAGGAGGTGTTGGCTTTGGGGATGACCAGTGAAATATACCTGCTGGAGCGCGTGCTACGGGTGGGTGTTGCTATGGTGACCTGTGAGCTGAGATAAGGCGGAGCTTTACCTAGCAAAGACTTATAGATGACCTGGAGCCAGTGGGTTTGGCGAAGAAATATGTAGCGAGGACCAGCCAACGAGAGCATACAAGTCGCAGTGGTGGGTAGTATATGGGGCTTTGGTGACAAAACGGATGGCACTGTGATAGACTGCATCCAATTTGCTGAGTAGAGTGTTGGAGGCTATTTTGTAAATTACATCGCCAAAGTCAAGGATCGGTAGGATAGTCAGTTTTACAAGGTATGTTTGGCAGCATGAGTGAAGGAGGCTTTGTTGTGAAATAGGAAGCCAATTCTAGATTTAACTTTGGATTGGAGATGCTTAATGTGAGTGTGGAAGGAGAGTTTACAGTCTAGCCAGACACCTAGGTATTTATAGTTGTCCACATATTCTAAGTCATAACCGTCCAGAGTAGTGATGCTAGTCGGGCGGGCGGGTGCGGGCAGCGATCGTTTGAAGAGCATGCATTTCGTTTTACTAGCATTTAAGAGCAGTTGGAGGCCACGGAAAAACTGTTGTATGGCGTTGAAGCTCGTTTGGAGGTTCGTTAACACAAATAGATCAAGGTGAATCATACCTAGTGTTGCATATAGAGTAAATATACTACTGGGTGATACAAGTCTGAGTTATTCCTGCGCTATAGCCAACTCCTGCAGTCTCTCAGAGCCATCCTCCTCTCCAGCCTCCCTGTCTCTATGAATGGCAACGCAGTGTTAAAGCATGCAGCCAGGCTCCTGCAGCTCTGGGTCTTCCCTGTGCTGTGCTTTGCTTTTTTTCTTTCTGTCAGAGTTTGCGTGCCGTTTTATAATGTTTTCATTGATGTCAAGACCTTGGTATAAAACATGAATAGCACTGCACTAATTCCCCTTGCAGTCCGCTGTGTTCTATCCTACCTTCCTCCATCAGCAACTGACATAGCTGCAGGACTATTTACTCTACACCTTATTTCCCCTTTATCTTAGATGTCCCAGGATGTCAAAGGCTGTGAATTTAATATTGATTTCATAAAGTACTTTTACTGTAACATGTCCGTTTGGATTAGGCTCAAGAGGCAGCCAGGCTCACGCAGTGAGCTGGGTTTGCACGCAATGTGGCTGTGCCTGCCCTCGTGGAGTGGCTAGCTGGAGCGAGCGCTTTATTTATTGAAGTGACAGTCTGCTGTGAAAGCGGGGACAGCACACAGCTCCCAGCTATCTCCGTGTCTTGTGTACACAACGTTCGTGTTCTGTGTATACATTATGCTATGAGACGAGAGTGGATTGGAGAGATGTATCATTTGCTGATATGTAAACAGACATGAGTTTATAGATTGTATTAAACCCCAGTGGCTCTATGTGGACTGGCGATGGAAACAGGGGCCATGCAGGGTGGCTTGCTGTGTGACCTGGGCCCCAGTGCCTCCCCCTCGTCACCCCTTTGTGAGCTATTGGAGTGGGGGGATATTATGTGTGGCAGCCATCACGTCCCCACACCCCTGATATAGACTGATGTCTATTGGTGGGGAAGGCTGCTTGTTACAGCACTGACCATACAGTATCAACACACCCTCATATCCAAAACAAACATGATATCCCCTGGGCTCACAGACCAAAAAGGTTATCTGGGATTCAGGAAAACACAACTACACATTCCTATTGCTACAGTAGAGTACCCTTCAATGCTGCATGCAGTAGTTATTGGAATCAAGCTAAATGATAACTGAGTGAGCATAACTACAAATATACATTGATACTCTTAATATAAGGTGTCACAAATGAACTTTTTCAGGATTTGTAAGTCTGTGTAACAGTCGATTTGACAAAAAAAAAAAGGCTAACACAGCTAGGCTCATATGACTGGCTGTTCGCTAATTGCTGGTGGTGTTTGCCCACCCATTAAGTGAACTTTCCTCTGCCACGTTCAAGAGGCAGCTTATTAGGCCGTACTGCCACCAGCCAACACTCTTTAAATCATATTTTAGACATATTTAAGACAAACTGACAATTTCTTCATTAACTAACGTAAACCTGGATAGAAAAAGAAAAAGAAAATGTTCAGTTGTTCTAAAGTCTAAGATGCAGTGTTTTACAAGGGATGAAAAAAAGGATAGAAGATAGAATAACATGCCAACATGCATAATGGGGTTGAGGATGACAGTGTTGCCAGAAAATCCTCCCTCAGCCACCTCTGGCCCTAAACACAAACACTGAGAATGCATGCTAATGAAATATGCTGAATTTATTGCATTTAAGATGCAGCCCAGTTTATACACAGCAGCTGTCCCCGGGACTCAGATAGCAAACATCCTATACAGAGGCTGCATGGGAGATGGTTGACATCCTGCACTCTAGCTATCAGTGCACAAATACCAAGCCAGAACTCTCAAAAGCTTGTTTCTATTCAATTGGCAGTTGCTCTTAACCAAATTGAGACTTTTTTTAAAGGAGCCCTCGTCTTGTGTCCCTACCTCTTTAAAGGCTACATGATATTCAAAAACAGATAAAGAATAGTTTGTCAATTTTCCGACAGAGAGAAAATACTGCATAGCTCTGTCTAGTCTAAGACGCAGTATTGCATATTTGGAGGGAGGAGGACCTATACCCACATTGCGAGCCATACAACTCTCCAAGCTCTTGCTGGAGGAAATATTGATTGACAGACACCATCAAAACTAAACTAATGGTGTTTTCTAAAGCAAGAAATAGATATCTGAACCTTTCACCTATTACTACCTGTCAGGGCAATGAGATTGAGACTGTAACTTCATATAAATATCTTGAATATCAATTGAAATTGCATATTCAACAACTTACAAAACAATTTAAGCTGAAGTTGGGATTGTATTTTAGGAATAAGGCATGTTTTTCTTTTGAAGCCAGAAGGAGGCTAGTATCAGCTACATTTATGATTTTACTTCCGCTCAGTGTTTGAAATCAATTGACACCCTTTACCATGGCGCATTGAGATTTATTTTAAACTGTAAAACCCTTACGCACCACTGCACTTTATATACCAGGGTTGGCTGGCTTCTAGTCACTCGTAGGATCAGTCACTGGTATACTTTTATTTACAAAGCCATTTTGGGTTTACTACCATTTTATTTGGGCATTTTTATTGTTCAGAAATGTGGTGGGTACTCTCTTCGTTCGCAGGACTTTATCCTGTTAACTGTTCCAAATGCCCAAACTGAATTTGATAAAAGGGCTTTTATGTAATCTGCGCCATCGGCTTGGAACACCATACAAAATACTTTTAAACTGGAGAACTTCTCCCGATTGGTGTTTTTAAATCACAGATGAAGGATTTTGAGGCTGATTTCGTGACCTGTCAATGTTTGTAATTTACTGTTTTATGATTTTGTTATACTCTTGTGAATTCTATGGTTTTTACTAGATTACTTGTAGTTTTTCATGTTGTCTGTCTGTAATTGTGTAATGACTTGGTGCTGCCTATCTTGGCCAGGACACTCTTGAAAAACAGATTTCATGTCTCAATGAGTACTTCCTGGTTAAATAAAGGTTAAATAAAAAAATAATAAATCAAAGAGAGGAAAGAGAAAATAAATATGTCCTCTTGCTCTCTCCCTCTACTGTTTGTTCTCTAAAGTGTGTTGTATCATAAACACATGTCAATTTGTAGTGGGAGGGAGTTCAGAGTAGTTGAGTCCTGCGTCTCTGCTCTTAAGCTGCAGCCAAAACCGCTCTGTGGTCTGCTCAGCCATGAATGTCCCAATGCAGGCAGGGGAGATAGCAGTGATAGGGAAGGGGAGACATACGGGGGAGGAAATGGCAGTCAGGTGGAGGCAGGTGAGACCGTTTGAGGCAGGCAAGAGGAGAGGAGGGGAGGCAGGGAGAGACCAGGGGGAGAGCAGGCCAGGCCAGCCCAGCCTAATAAGGTCTGGAAGTCATGACGTTTTTTAATCCAGAGAGGAATTCCAGCAGAGCATTAGACAGATGGGGCAGAGCGGTTGAGGTTCGTACACTTGCTGGCAGAGCTCTGATCCGTGTTCTTCCCATCATTAGCACCAATTCAGGCCTGCAGAACCTGACCTGGCAGAACAAATTAGTCCACCTGCAGGCCCCCTGCCAGGTTAAGACCTGGGCTCCATCCTGTCAGGGGCCCTCATGGTCGGTTTATTAATGAGCATGTTTTTTCATCCAGGAGAGAGAGAGATTCTCTACATATTCTCCCCCAGAGCCCTTACGGATTCCAACACTGTTCATGACAACAGCAACGGTAATGCATGTACAACAAATTGTTTGTGTCAAATCAGATTTGGTTATGCATCAGTATGTTTCATTTCAGTGCAGGAGGACCAGCTGTGTATGCTGGCTGGTGCAACTGTAGTGTGATTCGGGTTAGACTTCAGAATACCTGGGTCGTATTTATTAGGCACTAAACGGAAGAAAAGGGACTGAAAACAGAGGGACTACCTGGACATGTCCAATAAGAAGCGCTTGTTTCTCTACGTTGTGCCCCAATCAATACAACCCTGCTTAACCACTATACTGGACCCCCCCCCCCCCCCCCAGTGTTTGATCAAGACCCTGAGTGCCCCGGATGCTCGATGGTCCCACCACAACCCTCTATATTTCATAAAAACAATTAAGAGGGCCGGCGCAGACGCTCCCTCGTTGACAGAGTCACTCACTGTTGAGAAACGTCTGCACTGTGATGTGTTGCCAAACCATTAAAAGAGCCATTAAAAAAAATCCCTGTTTGCACCAAGTCTGCTCCTCAACCACAGCTCAGAGCTATTGATGTCAAGTTATATTAAAAGCGCAGCACTGCGCTCTGGGGCCCGGGTTGGCATGTTTTTGCAGGTGAATTTACTAACATTGCACATGATAAGGCTGTGGTTCACAAATCTCCTAAAAGCTGATTAATAATACAGAGGAATTCAATTGAACGAGGCAAAGAAGACAAGTCCTATACCATGCGTTATAGGGAAATAATGCACGCTCTAGAATGTCCTTCAAGCCAATCAGAAACGAGTATTCAACAATGCCATGGTATAAAGCATGAAAAGGCTGAAACCCAAGGTTGGGGCTTGGAAGAATGGCGCCGGAGGGGATGGCTGCCGTTTTACGGGCTCCTAACCAATTGTGCCATTTTGTGTGTTTTCTCGCATTGTTTAACTTATTTTGTACGTAATGTTGATGCTACCATATCTTATGACCGAAAAGAGCTTCTGGGTATGAGAACAGCAATTACTCACCTTGAACTGGACGAAGATTTTTTCTTTAATGAGTCCGAAGCAAAGAAATTAATGTTACTCCCAGACAAGGCCCAATTCCCGTCATTCGCATGAAAAAAATAAGGAAATACAGGGGGCAGAGATCAGGGTGCCTTGTAAGAATTCTTCGGGGAGTCGGTAACACGCTCAGTTCTATTGGGCAACGTGCAATCACTGGAGAATAAACTGGAGGAGCTCCGTTCGAGACTATCCTTCCAACGGGACATTAAAAACTGTAATATCTTATGTTTCACCGAGTCGTGGCTGAACGACGACACGGATAATGTACAGTTGGCTGGGCATCGGTAGGACAGAACACCTATGTCCGGTAAGACGAGGGGTGGGGGTGTGTGTCTATTTGTCAATAATAGCTGGTGCGCGATGTCTAATATTAAGGTAGTCTCGAGGTATTGCTCGCCTGAGGTAGACTACCTCATGATAAGCCGTAGACCGCACTATCTACTAAGAGAGTTTATCTACATTTCTTAGGCCGTCTATTTACCACCACAACTGATGCTGGCACTAAGACCGCACTCAATGTGCTGTTTAAGGCCATAAGCAAACAAGAAAATGCTCATCCAGAAGCAGTGCTCCTAGTGGCCGGGGACTATAATGCAGGCACACTTAAATCCATTTTACCTCATTTCTACCAGCAACCAGAGGAAAAAAATACAAAAAAACAACCACCTTTATGCCACACACAGAGACTCATACAAAGCTCTTTTTCACCCTCTATTTGAAAAATCCGACCATAATTCTATGCTCCTGATTCCTGCTTACAAGCAAAAACTAAAGCAGGAAGTACCAGTAACTCGCTCAATACGGAAGTGGTCAGATGACGCAGATTCTACGCTACAGCACTGTTTTGCTAGCACAGACTGGAATATGTTCCGGGATTCATCCAATGCCTTTAAGTGCATCGACAACGTCATCCCTACAATGACCATACGTACATATCCCAACCAGAAGTCATGGATTACAGGCAACATCTGCACCGAGCTAAAGACCAGAGCTGCTGCATTCAAGGAGCGGGACACCAATCCAGAAATCCTGCGATGCCCTCAGATGAACCATCAAACAGGCAAAGCGTCGAATACAGGACAAAGATTGAATCCTACTACACTGGCTCTGACATTGTTGGATGTGGCAGGGCTGACAAACTATTATGGACTACAAAGGGAAACCCAGCCATGAGCTGCCCAGTGACGTGAGCCTACCAGACGGTCTAAATGCCTTTTATGCTCGCTTCGAGACAAGCAACACTGCAGCATGCATGAGAGCACCAGCTGTTCCGGATGACTGTGTGATCACGCTTTCCATAGACGATGTGAGCAAGACCTTTAAACAGGTCAACATTCACAGACAGATTACCAGGACATGTACTCAGAGCATGTGTGGACCAACTGGCATTTTCAAGCTCTCCCTGAACTACGTACATGTTTCAAGCAGACCACCATAGTCCATGTGCCCAAGAAAGCGAAGGTAACCTGCCTAAATGACTACTGGCCCGTAGCACTGTTTTGAAAGGCTGGTCATGGCTCACATTAACACCATCATCCCAGAAATCCTAGACTCACTCCAATTCACATACCGCCCCAACAAATCCACAGATGATGCAATCTCAATCGCACTCCACACTGCCCTTTCCCACCTGGACAAAAGGAACACCTATGTGAGAATCCCGTTCATTGACTACAGCTCAGCGTTCAACACCATAGTGCCCACAAAGCTCATCACTAAGCTAAGGACCCTGGGACTAAACACCTCCCTCTGCAACTGGATCCTGGACTTCCTGACAGGCTGCCCCCAGGTGGTAAGGGTAGGCAACAACACATCTGCCACACTGATTCAACACAGGGGCCAGTCAGGGGTGCATGCTTGTTGCACAGGGGTGCATGCTTAGTCCACTCCTGTATTCCCTGTTTACCCACGACTGCATGGCCAAGTACGGCTCCAACACCATCATTTTCTGCCGACACAATGGTGGTAGGCCTGATCACCGACAACAATTTTTTGTTTAACTAGGCAAGTCAGTTAGGAACAAATTCTTATTTACAACGACGGCCTACCGGGGAACAGTGGGTTAACTGCCTTGTTCAGGGGCAGAACGACAGATTTGTATTTTGTCAGCTATGGGATTTGATCCAGCAACCATTCAGTTACTGGCCCAACCACTAGGCCACCTGCCCCCCCAAATAAGACAGCCTATAGGGAGGAGGTCAGAGACCTGGCAGTGTGGTGCCAGGACAACAACCTCTCCCTCAACGTGAGAAAGACCAAGGAGATGATCGTGGAATACAGGTACAGGAGGGCCGAACATGCCCCAATTCCCATCGACGAGGCTTTAGTGGAGCGGGTCGAGAGTTTCAAGTTCCTTGGCTTCCACATCACCAACAAAGTATCATGGTCCAAACACACCAAGACAGTCATGAAGAGGGCACGACAACACATTTTCCCCCTCAGGAGACTGAAAAGATTTGGCATGGGTCTCCAGATCCTCAAAAAGTTCTACAGCTGCACCATCGAGAGCACCCTGACCGGTTGCATCACCGCCTGGTATGGCAACTTCTCGGGCATCCAACTGTAAGGCCCTAGAGGGTAGTGCGTACGAGCTTCCTGCCATCCAGGACCTGTATAAAGCGGTGTCAGAGGAAGGCCCAAAAAATTGTCAGACTCCAATCACCCAAGTCATAGACTGTTCTCTCTAATATCGCACGGCAAGCGGCACCGGAGCGCCAGGTCTAGGTCCAAAAGGCTCCTTAACAGCTTCTACCCCCAAGCCATAAGACTGCTGAACAATTAATCAAATGGCCACCTTCCCCATTTGCATTGGCACCCCCAACCCCCTATGTTTTTACACTGCTGCTGCTCGCTGTTTATTATCTATGCATTGTCACTTTACCCCTACCTATATGTACATATTACCTTGACAAACCTGTACCCCCGCACACTGACTCAGTATCGGTACCCCCTGTATATAACTTCATTATTGTTATTTTGTGTTACTTTTTTTTAAACTTTAGTTTATTTAGTAAATATTTTCTTAACTCTATTTTCTTAAAATAGCATTGTTCTTAAGGCCTTGTAAGCATTTCACTGTAAGGTCTATCTATACCTGTTGTATTCGGCACATGTAAAAAATAAAATGTTCTTTGATTTGAGAGGAGGAAGGGGAATATTTAATTCCAATACAGTAGTGGTGATCCAGCTGTGATTCAGACCGTCATTTCTCACACGCATGACGCTCATGATTTCATTAGCTCCTCTCTGAAAAGTTTTTGACATAACTGGTTACATAAAAAGGTATTGATGTTGTATGTCCCAAAAAATTCTAAAGAAATTAGAAATATGGTATATAGATCCAACACAATTCTCTAGATTTGACCCATTGTTTTTGTAGATACAGTATTTGAAAAGGAATGGTATTGGTGTTGGAAACAGAATCTCAAATATGTGTTTCCCATGGCATTCCATTCCATCCCAGTGGATGAGATTACGCAAGAATAAAGGTATTACCATTTCACTGTAAAAGTTTATAATCTTCCTGTTGAGCGTGACCCCAATTGCAACAACAAACAATTTACAGAGAACTGTAAATTGTAATTGTGTGGCATTGTTTTCCACTGGTGGGCATCTAGCCTAAGCTGTGGGTGTTGCTAGTTTTCCAATGTTGTCAATAAACACATAATGCCTTGTTCTGACAGCCCAGATAATCCAGGGAATTGCTTGCCAACTAACAGGCCCAAGTGGAGTGAATTTAACCTAACCCCACCACTTCCCTCTAAGCATCCCTTGCTTCACCCAGCTGTGTGGAAGAAGGAACGCTTGGAAGACAGAACCCTGGTTAATTATGCATTGCTATGTTGGTACTGTATTTATAGAGCATTTACGCGAATGGAAAGCAGAGAGTGCGAGAGAGATGCAGTGAGCCTTTTGGCTCTAAGTGTTTTAAGTTTATAATGAACAGGCTCTGGTTCGAGAGAGAGACAATTTTTCCTGGCTGGGGCACATTCCACTTTGCCCTATTTAAAACATATTTTTTTACCTTTATTTAACTAGGCAGGTCAGTTAAGAACAAATTCTTATTTTCAATAACGGCCTAGGAACAGTGGGTTAACTGCCTTGTTCAGTGGCAGAACGACAGATTTATACCTCGTCAGCTCAGGGATTCGATCTTGCAACCTTTCAGTTACTAGTCCAATGCTCTAATCACTAGGCTACCTGCCACCATGATTGATTAGTTGGCTGAGCGATGGAGGGCTAGGCTAATAGGGGTGCAGCTATCTGCGTAGTTAAATAATTACATTCTGATTGGTGCTCCTCGAATAATGCTAGTCTCGAACAATGACCTTGAATTACCTCAATCTAGGAATATAGCATAGCTTCTGATAGGCTAATTGACATCATTTGAGTCAATTGGAAGTGTACCTGTGGGTGTATTTCAAGGCCTACCTTCAAACTCAGTGCCTCTTTGCTTGACATCATGGGAAAATCAAAAGAACTCAGCCAAGACCTCAGAAGAAAAATTGTAGACCTCCACAAGTCTGGTTCATCCTTGGGAGCAATTTCCAAACGCCTGAAGGTACCACATTCATCTGTACAAACAACAGTACGCAAGTATAAACACCATGGGACCACGCAGCCGTCATACTGCTCAGGAAGGAGACGCGTTCTGTCTCCTAAAGATGAACATACTTTGTTGCGAAAAATGCAAATCAATCCCAAAGCAACAGCAAAGGACCTTGTGAAGATGCTGGAGGAAACAGGTACAAAAGTATCTATATCCACAGTAAAACGAGTCCTATATCGACATAACCTGAATGTCCCTTCACAGAAGAGCGCAAACTGGCTCTAACCAGAATAGAAAGAGGAGTGGGAGGCCCCGGTGCACAAATGAGCAAGAGGACAAGTACATTAGAGTGTCTAGTTAGAGAAACAGACGCCTCACAAGTCCTCAACTGGCAGCTTCATTAAATAGTACCCACGAAACACCAGTCTCAATGTCAACAGTAAAGAGGTGACTCCGGGATGCTGTCCTTCTAGGCAGAGTTCCTTTGTCCAATGGCCTTGTTCTTTTGCCTGTCTTAATCTTTTCTTTTTATTGGCCAATCTGAGATATGGCTTTTTCTTTGAAACTCTGCCTAGGCCAGCATCCCGGAGTCGCCTCTTCACTGTTGACGTTGAGACTGGTGTTTTGCGGGTACTATTTAATGAATCTTCCAGTTGAGGACATGTGAGGCATCTGTTTCTCAAACTAGACACTCTAATGTACTTGATAAACAAATTACTTATTAGAAATGTATGACAGGCAGACACAAAAAAAAAGTTACATTTGTGTGTGTTACACGATTTTCTTTCTTCATAACGCATTCGTGTACATTGCACAAATTCAAATTTGTGGCCTAGCTGGGCTAGGGGTTAAGGTTAGTTAACATGCTAGCTAAGTAGTTAAAGGGTTAGGAGCTGGGTTAAGGTTAGGGGAAGGGTTAGCTAATATGCTAAGTAGTTGCAAAGTAGCGAAAATGCTAAAGTTATTCATGATGAGATTCGAACCCATAACTTTTGTGTTGCTAGATGTTTGCATTATACGCCCACCCATCCTCCCCGACCAACTACTGTCTTTTTCTGTGATTGAAATTCACTGTGTAGAAAATTGTGTACTGCAAACATGTACTGGTCACAAATGTCCTATAAATTATTATTAATTCACAATAATCTGTGATACTGGGTTGTTGATTCTATAGATAAAGTATGACCTTTAAATAATAGACAAATGTTGCCCATGTTAATAACTTGAATTTCAATAATTTAACCAAACAGTCAATGTGGAATAAGGTCATGCTTTTCTTTTCAATTGATTTCCTTTATTCATTTTGTCTCTCCCTCCCTCTCACAACAATATGACTATGCATTCTGTACTAGTAGGACTAAGTATAATAGCTATGTGGCAAGAACAATCCATTTAATAAAAATGTACATAAAATATACAATATTGCTTTTGTTGTGACTTACACAATGCTGTGCCTCACAAAAGTAAGATATTGTCAAAAGAGCACCCCTCATCTGTAAAGTAATACACAATAGCTGGGAAATATTTAGCTGTTGCCAATGGTTACCTTCAACAGTTCAAACAGGGGCACATTGGGTTTCTCATTCCTCCATTAGTTTCTAGGCAACATATTGCTTCACTTCCTCTTTCATACGGTCACACTGACACTCTAGTAAGGCAACACAAATAAACATCCTGTTTCTCAAAGAGACTACTGAACAAAAATATAAATGCAACATGTAGTGTTGGTCCCATGCTGAAATAAAAGATCCCAGCAATTTTCCATACACACAAAAAGCTTATTTCTGTCAAATTGTGCACAAATTTGTTTACATCCCTGTTAGTGAGCATTTCTCCTTTGCCAAGATAATCAATCCACCTGACAGGTGTGGCATATCAAGAAGCTGATAAAACAGCATGATCATCACACAGGTGCACCTTGTGCTTGGGACAATAAAAGGTCACAAAAATGTGCCGTTCTCACACAACTCAATGCCACAGATGTCTCAAGTTGAGGGAGCGTGCAATTTGCATGCTGACTGCAGGAATGTCCACCAGAGCAGTTGCCAGAGAATTGAATGTTCATTTCTCTACCATAAGCCGCCTCAATGTAATTTTAGAGAATTTGGCAGTATGTCCGGCCGGCATCACAACTGCAGACCACGTGTATCCACACCAGCCCAAGACCTCCACATCCGGCTTCTTCACCTGCGGGATGGTCTGACCAGCTGATGAAACTGAGTATTTCGGTCTGTAATAAAGCCTTTTGTGGGGAAAAACTCATTCTGATTGGGTGGGCCTGGCTCCCAAGTGGGTGGGCCTATGCCCTCCCAGGCCAAACCATTGCTGCGCCCATGCCCAGTCATTTGAAATCCATAAATTAGGGCCTAATGAATTTATTTCAATTGACTGATTTCCTTATAGGAACTGTAACTCAGTAAAATCGTTGAAATTGTTGCATGTGGCCATTCATATTTTTGTTCAGTATATTATTACAATAGTTTACTATGTGCATGACATCCTTGGATTGATTATACAGTATGCATACAATTCAGTAAATATTAGTAAGTATTGTCTTGACGTAAATATGGTCACACTGTCAACAACGCTACAGGTAGCTGTTCTAAATGTATTAGTGTAACAGCTCCATTTGTCAATGTTGTTGAAATTACCATATCAAGACATTACTTATCAATACTGTATGTCATTGTTCAAACAGCTAAAACAAAGTCTGCTAAAATGACAGGATTTTACTGTACATCTGTGGGGAAAGGAAAACATCTGCAACGCTGAAAATCTCCCTACAAAAGGCACTGCAGTGAAAGCAACCGTTATAACAGTCATGTCATTATGACATAACGTAAGCCTAACAATTACAATGGGTGGTTGAAAATCAGCTTTATTTATGGCAGACAATTCCTTGTTTTTCCCCACAGTTGGATATGAAACTATGTTCTTAAGAAACTAAGTTCTTGTAGAAAAATGTCACTGTGCTCCAAGATAAACACTACGGGAGGACTTCTGAAACGAAGGCTGTGCCATGGCTCCATCAAACATTGATGTCTAACTATATTGTATGTCTCGGCTACAGCATTCTTGTTGCTTGTTGTAAAAACATACAAATATTGACCTCAAAACAGAAAATCAACATTGTTTCTGTCACGATCGTCAATGGGAGAGAGAGAGGACCAAGGCGCAGCGTGTGCAAAATACATCTTCTCTTTATTTAGAAGACAGGAAAAACCACACAAACCAAACACTAGACACAAACTAACGACCGTGAAGCTAATATCTACCAATAGTGCTGACACAAACACTACACATAGACACAGACAACAATCACCCACAAACAAACAGTGTGAACAGCCAACCTATATATGGTTCTCAATCAGAAGAAACGTCAAACACCTGTCCCTGATTGAGAACCATATAAGGCTAATTACAAGTGACCTAAACATAGAAACACAAAACATAGAATGCCCACCCCAACTCACGCCCTGACCAACTAAACACATACAAAAATAACATAAAACAGGTCAGGAACGTGACAGTTTCTGATATTAGAATGAGCTAAATATGTATACTACCAGATTGTCCTGTCCAACTTCATGATTTGCTGTGGGGCAGACAGGCAGGATTTTAATCACATTAACCAGGTAAAGCTTTATCAATGGGGATAAGGATTGTCCTGCTGGTTCAAGTGCAGGCCATGTGCTGATCTCCTTGTGGATGTCAATTATGGGGCCAAATGCTCAAAGAGTCATTACCCTGAACCAAGGGGGGCTTAACTAGGAGCACATGGTAGGCGGAGTTAACGCCACCTGGGTTAAGCAGGTGGCGTGCAGTACCGTAGGATCACAAGGTCTGGATGGTTGTAGTCCGACTGTGGATGATTGGCAGTTATGAATGAATGATAAACACTCATGCATGGGGATAGTAGATTACAGTCAGTGGTGTAGAGGAGGGTAGACACACTGAAAATATATTGAAACTATAGGGAGCGTTACTTTATTCATAGCGAACAGCGATCACCCAACTATTTTAACACCACTACATCACTGACACTGCACATAGTCTGGAGATATGCGTGTCCTGATTTCCAGGTCTACTGTATTACGAAAGACCGTCTGCGAACCTTCAATTAAAATACATCTATAAAACAGGGTCACCACCCCGTGAAGATGACCCATCCTACGGTTGGATGAGGAGTCTGGAGTTGTCACGCCAACCAACCCCCCCAGGGGGAAGATGTACACCGTAGTGAAGTTCAAGACCCCTTTGACTCAGACTAAACTGCTATTCCAAATGCCTTCCCCATTGGCCAATCCAGACCCAGCTCCCCGCTGTAGGGCAAGTGTGTTACACAGCAACCCCATGACTAATCCCCTGGATATCTAAAATATGGGCAAATGATTTACTAACCCCTTCATATGGTGCATGTGTAGTGCGCACGGCCTTGCTCTGCACTCTCCTCTTGTCACCAGACAGCAGGTTCAGCTAGCACAACAACATGGATGGATATGCTACAGACGGCCCCACAGCTGCTGTCTATCCAGAATGATAGCACTGGGCATATTATGTATTTTGAGGTACTACACATATGACGCTAGTCATATGCAGTGTACATTTAACAAGCGTTTTACAATAACCCTCTTTTCTGGGGGAAATAGTGTATCGTGCATTATTTAATAATGTAATGCAATGTAGGCCTGAAGCTACAGCTATTGTACATTCTAATGTTGAAAAATTCTGATTAAATTCTAAGTTTGTTGCACTGTCTTTTCCCTATATGTTACAATAAATGTATAGCAAGTTATGTATTTTCCCCAGAGGCTCCTACCCACTGCAGTTCAGTCTAACTTTTGAGAGCTGATTTGTTTCACAATTCATGCTGTTAAATTAATAATATGTTAACCATTTGACACCTTAAAGACTTTGACAATGATATATTACAGCTTTGAATATTAATTTGGGGTCCTTAGAAAGTGTTTCACTCCTTTGTCTTTTGGGATTGCATAGGTGTTAACATATATGGCTAATTGACAAGCTGAACCAATTAAGACTCGGCAGAAATGAATAGTAGCCTAATACATTATTCAAATGACTGCTATACCTGCAGCGCTGCATGTGTGATGTTTAAGTGTGCAGAGAGGCACACCAATTATCTGCATTGAAATACTTTTTTCTTTACCTACTCACAGTCTAAAGATTTTATGTATCTTTACTAACTTAAAAGTTCTAGCTGCTATCATTAAGGGAACTGTTATCATAATTCCTTACTGCCAAGAGGACCTAGTCTTAGTGAGTGTTAAAGCTTCAATAAATATTTTTCAATATGCAAGGTTTGCCTATTGTTTTTAACTGCTCTCTTTTTGACATCTTTGTCTTATTCCCTTTTCACACTATGGAGCCAACCAGAACAGTACTGTTCTGGCTCGGGTATTTTCTTTTCTGGTTCCAGCAACTATGCTGGATGAGTAACTAGGCCAGCTCAGCACAGCTCCGCTTGGCCTGCCTCAGCTAGGCTAAGTAATGTGAAAAGGGCATTACAGTCCTGTCTGTATCCAAGCCTGACCCTGTTTGCCCCCAAACCCACCAATCCCAGCCCAGCTCCTCCCTCGGCCTGGCTCGGAGCGGTTGCTATGAAACAATCTTGCATAATTAATTTACCCAACTGCATGCAAATATGTGGACAATTAACCCCTTTTGTTTGCATAATAAATTTGGATATTTAATGGGAGCTCATCTGCACGCACGCTGCTGGCAGGAACAACACAAAGCAGCGGCATTGTGTAAGAGAGGCGGAACACACACCCCTTCCCCATCCTCTCTCTCTGCAATCATTCCCCCCCAATACCTGAGAGACGCGCCAGATAGAGACTGTAAATTACCCCTAGCACTGCCACACTACTGTAATTACAACCCTGCGTGATGCACCAAGAGGCCCATTGATGTGCAGATGAAGATGGACTATGTGTGTTGCGCTGAAAGAACCCATGTTTTGGTTTTGCGCTGTCAAAAGAACAGCTGGGTTGCCATTTTCTCTCAAATTAGATTTCCACTGAAGCACTGTGCTGTTAAATTCAAAGGCGCATTACAGAAATGTTCCCTTAATTTAATTCAAAGAAGAGTCATGAGGGCAGAGTGACAAGTCAATCTCGAGCGATTCAAATTGGCAAAAAGAGGGAGAAGCTATATCCTCTTTATAATAAAGTTGAAAGGTTGAAAAGGTAAATGGTGGCTTCTATAAGTTTCCCGTCATACACAAAGCAGCTGGTATGACTCTCGCGATTTGAACCTGAACTGAAAACGATATTAGTTTGAAGTGAACTAGTACATAGCTGGGTAAATTATTTAAAAAATAACCATGAATGACAAATGTAAAACCTACTGCTAACATATTCAATTGCTATTCTTCAATGTGAGGAAGAAACACCATAAACTGATTAATTGCCAAACCATTAACTAATCAAGTGTTTCTCCAGTCTTCTCCATTGAGATGGCATACTTGAATACATCCACCTCACACTATCTCAAACCATAATACAAAAATACCTAAACAGAGGTAATTTGGATTTTTTTGCTTCACAACTGAGTAAGTAGTGAGTGATAGTGTAAAGCTCAGGTAAAGGTAGTACCTCTCTGCAGTATCCTGGGCTCTCAGCAGCCTGTGCAGCTCCTCTCCCTCGCTCTGTTTGTTTTCATATGGCAGTTTTTAAAAAAGAGGGTGTTTCTCCTTTGTGGGGAAACAGTGGTCAGTGATACCCCTGCCATGTGGAGAGACACTGGAGAGCCCAAACATAGGCTCCACCCTCCTTGGAACTCAGTGCCCTGAGGATGACATGCAGGGTTAGGGCTAGGGGAGCCCTAATACTAATGTGTATCTAATTACTTGTTTATTAGGCTACATATATGGAGGTCTGACGTGAGCTTTCACCATGACTTCAGAGTGCGATATAACTTTTACTAAAAGAAATAAGAACTTTATCATTCACAGTATCTGTGTGACCCTGGGTGATCGAATATCTGTGGAGAGGATTTTGCTATGGGAAAATACATGTATATCTCATAAAGTGGTACAGTAGATGTTTCTGGAACAATTATCAAAACGAGTTACTGTTATTTAAACAATGCTACCTTATTGTCTTGTGATTAACCAAAGGTATATGCACAGATATGCCTACATGACAGAAACCATAGACAGGTTGTAATAAGAGTTGAGTTTTGAAAGGAGAGTCAAACAGTGTGACTGCCTTTAGCCTAGTGTGGTTTAGATTTATTCAGTGGAAATAAAGAGAGCGAGAGAGTGGCTGTGCCAAACAACCTGGCTTATTTGACTGCCTCTGTCTCAGGGCTCAGAGCCTTTTCACATTTCTGATTAGCAGTCACATTTTATCACTCTGTAGACAACTCAATTTTCGTTGAGGAGAGAGGGAGGGGGTGAGGAGGCAGGCAGGGCTGGAGAGATGACATGGGGACCCTAGTGAGCCGAGAGCTGAAGCTGATAATTAGACTTGGGGTCAAAGAGACAGAATTATTTGGCTTGTGTAGACAGCAATTTCCTCAAGCCACATGAGATGAGATATCACAAGCTGTTACAAATGTGCACCGGGAAGCCATGCGAGTGGGGTCAAAGTCAATCTTATATTCCCCACAGCAATCCGAATATTGAAAGCACCAACTAACTAGGGACCGAATCATTTAATTTGACTCCTTACAAAAGGGAAGGACTGTCCCCTCAGTCTCAGCTTTCAATTTCAGGGGCTGGTTGAGTTCACAGCTCTGACATAGCCTGATAATCATGTCTGAATACTTCTCGCTTTATTTTAGGCGAGAGAGAGTTGGATTCTGGGTTAAGGTTGGTGCTCATATGACCGTCTTGTCCTTCTAACTCATCAAACGTGGCAGAATTTAATGATGGGTTTGAGGTCTCCTGTGTATGCCCTCCCACTTGGCTCATAAAAAGTGCGTCTCAGTGAGCTATGCCTTTAGACTACAGTATGTGTATATGAGTGGAACCCTGTGTCCATGCAAACTCGGAACAGACTAATAGATTATGGAATCACAAGTACAGTGCATTCGAAAAGTATTCAGACCCCTTGACTTTTTCCACATTTTGTTACGTTACAGCCTTTTCTAAAGAATTTTTTCCCCCATCAGTCTACACACAATATCCCATAATGACAAAGCAAAAACAGGATATTAGACATTTCTGCAAATGTATTAAAAATAAAAAACGTAAATATCAAATTTACATAAATATTCAGACTTTTTACTCAGTACTTTGTTGAATCACCTTTGGCAGCAATTACAGCCTCGAGTCTTCTTGGTTATGACGCTGCAAGCTTGTCACACCTGTATTTGGGGAGTCTCAAGCTCTGTCAAGTTGGATGGGGAGCGTCACTGTACAGCTACTTTAAGGTCTCTCCAGAGATGTTCGTTCGGGTTCAAATCTGGGCTCTGGCTGCGCCACTCAAGGACATTCAGAGACTTGTCCCGAAGCCACTCCTGCGTTGTCTTGGATGTGTGCTTAGGGTCGTTGTCCTGTTGGAAGGTGAACCTTCACCCCAGTCTGAGGTCCTGAGCGCTCTGGAGCAGGTTTTCATCAAGGACTCTCTGTACTTAGTTCCGTTCATCTTTGCCTTGATCCTGACTAGTCTCCTAGTCCTTGCCGCTGAAAAACATTCCCAGAGCAAGATGCTGCCACCACTATGCTTCACCATAGGGATGGTGCCAGGTTTCCTCCAGACGTGATGCTTGGCATTCAGGCCAAAGAGTTCCATCTTGATTTCATCAGAGCAGAGAATCTTGTTTCTCATGGTCTGAGAGTCTTAGTTTCCTTTTGGCAAACTCCAAGTGGGCTGTCATGTGCCTTTTACTGAGGAGTGGCTTCCGTCTGGCCACTACCATAAAGGCCTGATTGGTGGAGTGCTGCAGAGATGGTTGTCCTTCTGGAAGGTTCTCCCATCTCAACAGAGGAACTCTGGATCTCTGTCAGAGTGACCATCGTAGTCTTGGTCACCTCCCTGATCAAGGCCCTTCTCCACGGATTTCTCAGTCTGGCTGGGTGGTCAGCTCTAGGAAGAGTCTTGGTTTTTTCCAAACTTCTTCCATTTAAGAATGATGGAGGCCACTGTGTTCTTGGGGACCTTCATTGCTGCAGAAGTGTTTTGGTACCCTTCCCCAGATCTGTGCCTCGACAGAATCTGGTCTCGGAGCTCTACGGACAATTCCTTCGACCTCGTGGCTTGGTTTTTTCTCTGACATGCACTGTCAACTGTGGGACCTTACATAGACAGGTGTGTGCCATTCCAAATCATGTCCAATCAATTGAATTTACCACAGGTAGACTCCAATCAAGTTGTAGAATCATCTCAAGGATGATCAACGGAAACAGGATGCACCGGAGCTCAATTTCAAGTCTCATAGCAAAGGATTTGATTACTTATGCAAATAAGGTGTCCGTTTTTTAATTTGATATATTTGCAAAAATTTTGAAAACCTGTTTTTGCTTTGTCATTATGGGGTGTTGTTTGTAGATTGATGAGAACAAAAATAATTTAATCAATTTTAGAATAAGGCTGTAACGTAACAAAATGTGAAAAAAGGGAAGGGGTCTGAATACTTTTCGAATGCACTGTATCCCGATCCATGAATCCATTGTCAACATGACAAAGACAATTTATAAGGAAGAGACCTTTTTTTCACTATTGTTTTTCATGTCAATGTACTGCACTTTGTTTTTGTTGAAGGTGAGGTTGGTTGAGACAATTACATTGATGGAAGCTACAATCTGCGACCCACATAACTAACTACAGCTCCCTAGTTTGTTGACACAAACATGTATTTCTGTGTCAGGTCAGAAATATACATGTGTTGATGTGTGATGTGTGGTTTCGACTAACTATTTTGCCATTGTTATGTATATTCATAGTCAAATTAGTCTGTCTTATAGACACTTCTGCACATTAGTTGCACATGGTGTGAACAATGTAGCTCCTGTTATTATACCTATCAAAATGCTGAACAGTATTACAGTACCAGGTAAGCATATTCATCTGTGTAAATCTGTGTCTATCATAGAAAATCTATTGAATCCTCCAAACAAAAGAGAAACTGTAACATTCCAGCACACAACAAACCAACTCCTTCCTCTCCGCAGGCAGCATTGTATTTTGTCAGTCCAATACAACAAAATGGTATTTTCATATGAAAAGGTGTTTTTCAAATGAGACAGAAGCTAGTGAAAAGGCACAGGAAGCTAACAGGACAGATGTGTAATTATACTATTTTTACTGCCAGGAGCTGAGATGTGAGAGGGGAATTAGCATCACACCTGTGTATAATTGGCTAAATTAGCTTGTATAACGCCAGCTCTGAATAGTGGTGGACTTCAGGGGGAGGAGGTGTGTGGTGTTGGAAATCTAGGTTGTTGTTTAGACTCCCTTAGGAAACTTGTCAGGGGAGGAGAGGAATAGTCTGTAATCTTGGAGCTCATGGCAAAGGAACATTTGTGTGTCTTCACAGTGCTGTTGACAAACACGAGGTAAATCAGGTAGTTCAGATAGCCGTACAGTACTGCTTTTATTACAGTGCAGAGAACTTGTGTGGCTATTTAGTTTATAAACTCCACTTGTGTTGCGTTTAAGATGCATACATTGAGTCTCATTACAATGTGCCGTGCCTCCTTGCCCAATGAAATTACATCAGACTATCCATAGTACTCCTGTAGGATTCTCATGTATTCATGGCATATCGATGAAATCCAGGATAAACTGAAGAAGTGACAGGGAGGGAATATCATTGTAGTATTATTTTATATTAGAATGGGATTTATTTACTTTACATATGGTGGTGCTATGAGCCTGATGATGGCATGTCATAGCTCTCCGTTGCTCATGACAGCTGGTCGTTCCTCTGTTCTGAGACTAGTGTCTGGGCAGATGTTGTCCACATATGTTTCATGTGGTCTTCACGCAAGCTAGGGTACCCAAAGAACAAGATTGCTGGTGGCCAGCTGGGAATGGGACATGAAAGGGAAACTTTAGTGAACAGTGCTGCAGTATGGATATGTCTATGACTTTTATCTGCATAGTGTGCAATTTTCTTTATATACTGTATGCCATGATTAACATGTCAAACATCCAAAAATACGGACCTTGACACTTTCAAAAGCCTGAAAAAAGGAAAAATTTAAAGGAATTGATTGTCTATTAGCGCCATCTAACGGTGAGTCGCTGCAATGATACCAAAATATTATCATTTCTTTGTCCAACAGATGCAGAACATAGCCTAGTGTACATACAATTAATTTAATGATGAAGAAGTTATGGAGCTCTATAAAGCAATGTATTTTTTTAAAGCATAGGGAATTTTGATTTTATGTAACTTGATGCACGTTTTTGTGATTTAATCATATGCTCGAATTGAGTGTGAGTGACATTTTCCTTGACATTCGCAACTCACCATTCATTTTTCATAATACAACAGTACTGGTATTTCAGACAAATAAAATATATCCGAATAAGACAAAAAAGATCTGAGTATGTCTATGAATCAAGCATACTAAGAACATTTTATATGCTAGATAGAAAGACATATCAGTCGGTTGTTTATTTATTTACCCATGTATTGCAGAGGAAAGCCCATCAAATTGTCAGAGACTGCAGTCACCGAAGTTATAGACGGTTTTCTCTGCTACCGCACGGCAAGCAAAAACCGGAGCGTCAAGTCTAGGACCGAAAGGTTCTTCAACAGCTTCTACCCACAAGCCATAAAACTGCTGAATAATTCATAAAATCGCCACCGGACAATTTACATTGACTATATGCATACATTTATCTCTTTGTGTTAATTTATTTATTTTTATTTAAAAAAAAATCCTTGCACAGAAAATCAAGGGACAAAAAAAGTTGTATAGCACCTGTAATGTAGTTGACTTTTAATTGTCTTTTTCAGATGGTCTTTTATTTTGAAAAGCGTTTGACAATTCTACCGGAATAAACTTTGACTCCTCCTATTTCCGAATGTTTCGGTTCGGTTTGAAATTTAAACACGAAAGTAAGAACTTGAAGAGCGACGAGGGAAAATTTAAAATATTGGAAAGCTGACAATTTTGATTAAGATAGAAATCGAGTAAAAGTAAGATGCACGTTTACAAGACACGAATATACTCAATTTGTAATGTAGCTAGTTGGCTAGAGTTTAGCTATGCACGTCTAATTTAGTTTACAAATTTGATAACGTTAGCTTGTTAACGTTAGCCTATGGTATATGCATTTTTTTTGCATGAACTAGCTAGAATGTACAGCCAAAGTTAGCTAAATAACGAAGACGAGAGAGTAATTGGGTCATTCCACGAATTCTTAAATCTCGTTGCTACATGTATAATACAGATACCATTTGAGGAAGCCTATAAAATTAGAGTTTAATCTAGTTAATTTAACTGTTAGCTAAATGTGCATACGTTAACTACCTAGCTACATACCCATAGCTCTAGGGTGTATTCATTAATTTGGTTACAAAGCGTTTCTGACTACCTGAATTTGTCCAATAGAAACGATTTTAGTTGCTGTTAAAACAATGACTCTCTCTCTCTCTCTATATATATATATACACACACATATATATATATTAGTATACCACCACACACACTATTATATATATATATATATGTGTGTGTGTGTATATATTAATATGTGTGGTGTATATTAATATATATATGTGTGTGTGTGTGTGTGTATATATATATGTGTGTGTATTATATATATGTGGTGTGTGGTTGTATATATATTGTGTGTATTATGTGTATATATATGTATGTATATACGAGTGTGTATATATACGTATATGTACATAAGTTAATATGTATGTGTGTATATATGTACATATGTATGTGTGTGTATATATGTATATACAGTTGAAGTCAGAAGTTTACATACACTTACACTACATACACCAACTCAGTTTTTCACAAGTCCTGACATTTAATCCTAGTAAAAATTCTCTTTCTTAGGTCAGTTAGGATCACCACTTTATTTTAAGAATGTGAAATGTCAGAATAATAATAGAGAGAATGATTTATTTCAGCTTTTATTTCTTTCATCACATTCCCAGTGGGTCAGAAGTTTACATACACTCAATTAGTATTGGTATCATTGCCTTTAAATTGTTTAACTTGGGTCAAATGTTCGGGTAGCCTTCCACAAGCTTCCCACAATAAGTTGGGTGAATTTTGGCCCATTCCTCCTGACAGAGCTGGTGTAACTGAGTCAGGTTTGTAGGCCTCCTTGCTCGCACACACTTTTTCATTTCTGGCCACAAATTTTCGATAGGATTGAGGTCAGGGCTTTGTGATGGCCACTCCAATACCTTGAATTTGTTGTCCTTAAGCTATTTTGCCACAACTTTGGAAGTATGCTTGGGGTCATTGTCCATTTGTAAGACACATTTGCGACCAAACTTTAACTTCCTGACTGATGTCTTGAGATGTTGCTTCAATAATATCACATAATTGTCCATGTTCATGATGCCATCTATTTTGTATGTAAACTTCTGACCCACTGGAATTGTGATACAGTGAATTATAAGTGAAATAATCTGTCTGTATAACAATGTTGGAAAAATTACTTGTGTCATGCACAAAGTAGATGTCCTAACCGACTTGCCAAAACGATAGTTTGTTAACAAAGAATTTGTGGAGTGGTTGAAAAACGAATTTTAATAACTCCAACCTAAGTGTATGTAAACTTCCGACATAACCTGAAAGGCTGCTCGGCAAGGAAGAAGCAACTGCTCCAAAACCGCCATAAAAAAAGCCAGACTACGGTTTGCAACTGCACATGGGGACAAAGATTGTACTTTTTGGAGAAATGTTCTCTGGTCTGATGAAACACAAATAGAGCTGTTTGGCCATAATGACCATCGTTATGTTTGGAGGGAAAATGGGGAGGCTTGTAAGCCGAAAAACACCATCCCAACCGTGAAGCACGGGGGTGGCAGCCTCATGTTGTGGGGGTGCTTTGCTGCAGGAGGCAGCACTGGTGCACTTCACAAAATAGAAAATTATGTGGATATATTGAAGCAACATGAAGACATCAGTCAGGAAGTTCAGGGTCCTGTTGGTTCCAGACTTGGTGACTGGAACCAACAGTCTTTGACCATTTGTATTGCCTTCCTCTGACACTGCCTGGTATAGAGGTCCTGAATGGCAGAGAGCTCGGCCCCAGTGTGTATTTGACAGTCTAGTATCTTGAAAGTTCTGTAATACAGCTATGACATTCATTTTTCAGGCAATTTCCACGTAAAGAATTACGTTTCGGTCTGACTATTGAAAATGAAGAGGAGGATTCAAAGATCTGAGCAGGAATACTCAATAGACTGTGAGTGATCAGTATGAAGGCCATTATGTTGTTGTAGTATAACATTTTGATGACAATGGTGAACGAACACACGCGCATGATCAAACCACCCTAGCAGAAAGTTATGGTACCTCTCTCTATTTTAAGGTTGTGCACTTTGTAAACTCAATGAAAATTGTCCGGACAAATATGGCGAGAAGATCACACTTAAGTCACATGAACTCACTGTGCACTACTTTTGCCTGGTAAGAGAGAGAGAGAGAGTGTGTGTTTGTATGTGTATGTTAGAATTACTCATTGTTAAAATATTTGAATATGGCCTAGCTTGAACCAAAATATTTTCTCATTGTGGAATATCATTATTCAAACAGTAGCAATCTATTTGTTTTATTGTTCAGTTGTTTACTAAAGGAAGCTTAAATGTACAGAATGTTTTCGGTGTCTGATTTTTTTATATTCCAGCTGATGTCAAGTGGAGTGTATCAGCGTGGCGAGGAAAATGAAGGCATCTATGGCTTCTTGGTGGATGATATTAAACAGGAGGTCAGCAGATCCTACAGACTAGTAAGTCAGTGTGTTCATTCATGTTGAGTGAGTATTTATATAGCCTACTTTACTGTTTCTTTATAGGCTAGGTACCATTCACCCTCTTCAGCTGAGCAGGCACTTTGACGCTTGCTGCCATAGAGATACGGTACAAAACACACACACACATATGTTCTATTTAAATCTGTGCTTGCCATGGCCCGCATGGTCTCCGAGCTGTTTCAGTAGAATAGAGTTTTACAGAGTGGCTTGACACACCAGGTAGAGGTCAGGAGCTTGATCACTCACCGAGCAGAAATGCTGCTCACCCCTGCTGAGAGACCACTGAAAGTAGTGAAGTCTGTACAAGTTGTTTAGTATGGTGTACGTTTGTATCACGGTTTGCCTAATCCTAAAGTGTTTGTCCACTCCAAGCCTAAGTAGCAAGAAACGTTCTGTACATATTTTAGATTTAGCCTTCAATAGTTTCTGGTTGCTTGGATTCTTGTTCAAAAACATTTTTGCTTTCTGTGTACCTTGTGTTTTAGAAGTGTGCAGTCTGCAAGAAGAACGGTGCCTCAGTTGGGTGCTACATCAAAAGCTGCCGGAAAATGGTCCATTTTCCATGTGGCAAACAACACCAATTCATCTTTCAATTCACAGACCCATTTCCGTAAGTGACCATGATTATATTTTACCAGTATGTTTTGTGTCTAGAGATTCTAAACATAATCCACAGCAGCCATGGCAAATGTAGTAACAAGGGGAGAATTCTGCTCAATTCTTGTTTTTGAGATTAGAAATATGGTTAAGTATGCTTAAGCTGTATGGTTAAGCTTCATTCAAAAAAATGGTTAAGTCATATTGGTCTTCATCAGAATGAAATCCGCACTCTTATCTCACAGAAACAGAAACGTTGCTTAATGCTTTGGTGCACTGCTTGTTTTTCCCCAGCTCCTACTGCAAGGATCACAGTCCCACCCAGTCGTTGCCAGTCTCGTCCTGTGTCAGTGAGCCCCTGTCTTGCTCAGTGTGTCTGGACCCCATAGAGGCCGTTCTCTCCTACTCCGTCCTCAAGTGTCCTGCCTGCCATGGCAGCTGGTTTCACAGAGACTGTGTACAGGTACTTACATCATTTTACATTTACATTTTAAGTCATTTAGCTGACGCTCTTATCCAGAGCGACTTACAAATTGGAAAGTTCATACATTTTCATCCTGGTCCCCCCGTGGGGAATGAACCCACAACCCTGGCGTTGCAAGCGCCATGCTCTACCAACTGAGCCACACGGGACCACACGGGACCAAACTAGCAGTGACCCTCTTGAGTAAATGTGTGAACACATTATTTATAAGCAACTTCATACAGAAGGTGTTGTAACAGGGCTTTACATAATGTGTTATAACCCTTATTCCAACCTCTATCTAGCATCACATTGGCATATAAGTGATTTGTGAAGCATCTATGGCGGTCTTACAGAGAGTTTATGAATGCTTCATAAAACCGTTAATTGTGACTGCATGCAGTCTCTTATCTATTTTCTATCTATTCCACCAGAACCAGGCTCACAGTGCTGCCATGTTCTTCTTCAGATGCACTCTGTGCAACAACAAGGACATGTTCCAGCAGGAGATGCTCCGGATGGGAGTCCACATACCAGAGAGGTATTAGTCACCTTCTAGAACATTATTCATCACTGTCCTGTGCCTTTTCCAGGGTCTACAGTATGTGTGATGTGTGGGGGGGGGTGTTGATAGCAGAGCAGAAGACTCATTTCTATTGTATTAGTGTTGTGGCATTATGAGTTTTAGCTAAAGTATTCTGTATCTGTGTGCCATAGAGATGCAGCCTGGGAGCTGGAAGAAAATGCCTATGGAGAGTTACTGCAGGTGTACCAACACTGTGATGCCAACAAATGTCTCTCCCGCAGTGGTCGGACAACCTCTTCACGCACTGGGTAAGCTCTACTGTAGTGTGGGTATGGCTGAAATGGTTGACTGGCAAAAATGTGTTTATTACTCAAATAAATTTGAGTCTCATGTCTTTTTGGTTTTCAGATTGTTTCAAATATTGCGTTGCATGCTCTGTGGCTCAAGAGGTACCCACCGAAAGTGTGCTTCCCTCAATGCTTTTGAGACTGACTGGGCTTGTGAGGACTGTGCAGCAGCTGTAGATACAACAGGTAGTCTATTTGCCGTACTGTGTTTGTTTTGGTCTAACTGGACGTGAAGTTATGACCAGACCAGTTATAATAGGAATGAAGAACTGATTTTTATTATGGTGTGTATGAAGTCTCTACATCTCTGTTATAATCAGTCTTCTTTTTTGTTTAGCTTCACTACCCAGACACACTGACTCTCCACAGCCCGCTGGGCAGAGAAGAAGCAGGTCTTCTAAAAGGAGTCTTATCCTGACCCCTCGCCAATCACCCATAGTCTGTAAAAGGTACTGTACATTATTGTCTTCAGACAAAAATCCAATGGCGCCCTTCAGTCAGGGGCTGGTCTATTGATAGTGCTGTCGGCCCTGGACCACACATTGTCCCTGGAGGCATGGGTTCAAATCCCGACTGCGCCATTTTCCATTCTATGTCCCTCTCTCCATATCTCAATAACTACTTATTCACGGTATCTATCAATAAAAACAAAATGCGTACAAATAATAATTATTATTATTATTGGCGACACAGACAAAGTCCAGATGTTTTCCAGGGCAATTGTTTAGTCTTTCCTTAAATGCTGTGTTAAGAACACATCAGCCATATTGGAGATAAACAGATTGTTTTTAATGATGGGCAGGCCATCGTTGTCGGGAAGCTCTGCTAAAGAGATCCTACAGGAGCTTGCCAGTCAGATATCACAGCACCACCCATCCATGCCAGTGGTGGTGAGTGGGAACAAGGTCCTGGAGGCTGCCATGGAGCTAGTGAAGACGAGCGACTTCAAGCCGTCCCATGCCCTGGCGGTGAGATTTACAAGCAGCAAGCACATTTCCAGCCCCGGCAACACCCGACGCTTCCTCAGCCTCCTGGTGCAGCAGCTGCAAAATACCGTCTTTGAAGGTCCCGATGGTGCCAAGAACCTGACCCTCGACGCACAAGGTAGGTCAATAACCCCCCCCCCCCCGTACAAAACACGCTCCAGCTCTCTATCATAAACTCACACTACCACCATCCCTTGCTGAGTCTGGGGTCATAAACTCACATTCGTAGTTACGTTTTGGTCGTGCTGAGCGTTTAGTGCTTTTTGTGTTCGATTATAAAAAATTGTCACAGATTTTGGTTTCGATTATTGGGATTGAATGCTGTAACAACACAGAATATAACAATTAATAAAGTCCCATGATGGTAGTGACTGCCCATTACTACATGCCACTTAATGACCATTTATTCACTTTACTTTAATAAATTATTTCAGTTGTGTATTTTACATTTGTTGTATTTGATGACTTTATTATTTAATTCCAAGTCATCTTATCTCTATAAAGCTGCATATGCTGTCTGACAAAATCACTATTTTGTAATTCTTCAAAGTAAATAAAGCATACTTTTGACTGCTGAATACCAACTATCAATCACTTAGATTTTGTATTTTCAGATGGAGAAACCTCTCGAAGCAACAGCTGCTCTCTATATCACCTCACAATCTCTTTCTCTCTGTGTTACTGTAATAGCTGTACTAGGATCTGTCTGTGTTACTGTAATATCTATACTAAGATCTGTCTGTGTTACTGTAATATCGATCGTGCATTTTTCCATCTCTTCTGTAGCAGGCGTAAAAGAAACACAGACCGGACAAGTAGATGCGCAATGGATTATGGTCATTGTTTTTTTAATTACCACGTTTTATGCGCTAAACTATGTAGAATATTGGCCTGTTGGAAACTACAACTCCCTACTACATCGCCCAGTTCAGGCTGGATCTGATTTATCTCTAGAGAAACTGTACCATGTGCGCATTGATCTCACACCAAAAACAATTGGGAAAAAATGATTGAACCGACGTCGGTCAATTAGTTGTTTAAAAACAAAAAATTAACTGAAAATGTGGTTAATCTCTCAGCAATACATTTTGGGGTTACATTGTTATCAAACACGGGGGATGTGGTTTCTATAGGTTCTCAGCTTCTATGTATTGTCTCATTTCTATGTCCTGTTTTTCCTAGCTCTGAGGGAGGATGTCTACTTTGACGTAGGGTGTCTGCTGTCCCTGAGTCTGATCCACGGGGGACCTCCTCTGGGCTTCTTCTCCAGGGCTCTATACCAGCACCTGTTCAACTTCCCCAGGGATACTCCTCTCACTGTGGAGGACATGGGCAACACTGGATTCACAGACAAAGTCAAGAAGGTACATCTTTTACCATGTCTCTTTTTTCTCTTAGATGCTGAATAGATTCTAGATAGATTATTTTTAAATGTTGGGCAGTCGCACTTCTCCCCCAAAAAATAGTTAATTGGATAGGACAGATAGAGGAAAGATTAAGATACCGCTGCTGCAGTATATGACCGCTGGACCACCCTATGGCTACCTATTCATTGCTAAATCATTGCCACTCAAAAAAGATTAAAAATGTTCAGTGTAAACTTAAACGACTAAAACCAAATATGAAGTATGTAGAAAACATAATGAACCTAATACATTTTTAAATAAGATAATCTTTGAGAACTAATAATCGACAAATTAAAAACTAGACAGTCAGGCAGAATAAAAAATTCCCTAAATATCATGGTTTGACATGGATCTTGTTATAATGTTTGAGTCACTCAGATTGCATAAGAACACAACATATGCCATTTCAAAATGTGTTGAATTGCAGGAAACTAGCTTTAAAACCATAGTCTTCTCTCCGCCCTGTGGCAAAATGTGTAGAATTGCAGGAAATTGTCTTTAAAACAGCAACATTTTGTCTCTGCGGCCAAGCGGACGGCCTATAAAATGTTCAGTCGGATACCATGCCATTGGCCACAGCCACTACCACACCCCCATCATGCCCACCACCTAAGCCCCGTTTTGATCCAGAAAAACCTCTGGCGTGACAAGTTACAATGTGTATTTGTAGCGCTTGATGCATTGAGTCTTGGGCGTTTTTCAATGAGTGAAATGCAGATGGGCAACGCCACGCTTCAGCATATTTATTTAAAGCAGCTATGCTGCATCAGTTGGATTACAGGTTATATTATACATTTTTCTTGGAGTAGAATGTCCTTTAAAAATGTCAACAGAAGTGACCTTCTCACAGCCATTCTCACAGAAAGAAAGAAATCCTAGGGGAAACACTGAAAGGCTTTAACTCATTTGCCAACTCTTTTGCTTCAGATTCAGGAATCTAGATCCTTGGAGGAATTGAGAGAGGCAATGCAGTCAGCTTCAGAATACCTGGAAGTGGCTGGGTGCATGAGACCAGTTGACAGCCTTTCTGACAAAGACACACTTGTTGAAGATATTGTGAGCTTCCACCTAATCACAAGAATGCAGTTACCCTTCCAAAGGTTCGTATGTCGATGTTTTTACGAGTACCTTTTTGACCGTTTCACCTAGTGATGCAACGATATGACATTTTTGGCCGATACCGATATCCAATATTTTCCTTGGCAAAAAAAACAATACCGATAACCGATATATAAAAAAAAATTATAATCATTATTTTAATCATTATAGTACAGTTAAATAGTTAACACACACACATGGACGCAGCGGTCTAAGGCACTGCATCTCAGTGCAAGAGGCGTCACTGCAGTCCCTGGTTTGAATCCAGGCTGTGTCACATCTGACCGTAATTGGGAGTCCCAAAGGGCGGCGCACAATTGGTCCAGCGTTGTCCGGGTTTGGCCTGGGTAGGCCGTCATTGTAAATAAGAATTTGTTCTTAACTGACTTGCCTAGTTAAATAAAGGTTACACACACACACACCACACTGACCAAAAAGTTATTTTGTTGGCATTTACGTACACTACCGTTCAAAAGTTTGGGTTCACTTTTGAAAGAAAAACACCTTTTTTGTCTATTAAACTAACATCAAATTGATCAGAAATACAGTGTAGACATTGTTAATGTTGTAAATAACTATTGTAGCTGAAAACTGTTGTTTTGATTAAAGAAACAATTAAACTGGTCTTCTTTAGACTAGTTGAGCATCTGGCGCATCAGCATTTGTGGGTTCGATTACAGGGTCAAAATGGCTAGAAACAAAGAACTTTCTTCTGAAACTCATCAGTCTATTCTTGTTCTGAGAAATGAAGGCTATTCCATGCGAGAAATTGTCAAGAAACTGAAGATCTCGTACAACGCTGTGTACTACTCCCTTCACAGAACAGCGCAAACTGGCTAACCAGAATAGAAAGAGGAGTGGGAGGCCCCGGTGCACAACTGAGCAGGAGATGGGCTTCTAGGCAGAGTTGCAAAGAAAAAGCCATATCTCAGACTGGCCAATAAAATGACTGCTAGATCCACACAGCAGACATTGTGGGCTAGGTTAGAAATGCTGTGTTGCAAATGTAGCTCAAAATTTTACTTGCCGTCATTACGCCATGTACCTACATTACATAGGTATGCACGTCAGCTTTGACATCGGTTTTGCACATCAGCGTTGAACTAGACATCAGACCAATACCAATGTTGGCATTTTTAGCTAATATCAGCTGATTCCGATATGTTCACCTATATTTCATGCATCCCTAGTTTCACCATTTCTCAATTTGTTTTTATTGTTTCTCAAACATACAGTACCAGTCAAAAGTGTGGACACACCTACTCATTCCAGGGTTTTTCTTTATTTTTACTATTTTCTACATTGTAGAATAATAGTGAAGACATCAAAACTATGAAATAACCCCAAAAAGTGTTAAACAAATCAAAATATATTTTATATTTGAGATTCTTAAAATTAGCCACCCTTTGCCTTGATGACATCTTTGCAAACTCTTGGCATTCTCAATCAGCTTCACCTGGAATACTTTTCCAACAGTCTTGGAGTTCCCACATATGCTGAGCACTTGTTGGCTGCTTTTTCTTCACTCTGCGGTCCAACTCATCCCAAACCATCTCAATTGGGTTGAGGTCAGGTGATTGTGGAGGCCAGGTCATCTGATACAGCACTCCATCACTCTCCTCCTTGCTCAAATAGCCCTTACATAGCGTGGAGGTGTGTTTTGGGTCGTTGTCCTGTTGAAAAACAAATTATAGTCCCACTAAGCGCAAACCAGATGGGATNGTTTTTCTTTATTTTTACTATTTTCTACATTGTAGAATAATAGTGAAGACATCAAAACTATGAAATAACACATATGGAATCATGTAGTAACCAAAAAAGTATTAAACAAATCAAAATATATTTTATATTTGAGATTCTTCAAAGTAGCCACTGTCCTGGTAATTCTAATCAAAGGGAAGAGAGACTGCAGATTATTTTAAACAACACTTTATTATAAGATTTGCAAAATGGAGAATCAACCATCCATTCAACAGTGCATAGTTAAAAGCGCAATGAACACAGTTGTCCCTCTCATTTTATAGAAAGTGCCTCATCTTATCTATATGACAGTTAGCAGATGTGTAGAAAATGGACGGAACATAGTAGACAAAAGCTTGTATGTTAACTTCTTATGGATATGGGGCAGCATTTTCACATTTGGATGAAAAGCGTGCCCAGAGTAAACTGCCTGCTACTCAGTCCCAGTTACTAATATATGCATCTTATTAGTAGATTTGGATAGAAAACACTCGGAAGTTTCTAAAACTATTTGAATGATGTCTGTGAGTATAACAGAACTCATATGGCAGGCGAAAACCTGAGAAATCCAACCAGGAAGTGGGAAATCTGAGGTTTGTAGTTTTTCAAAGCTTGGCCTATCGAATACCCAGTGCCTATGGGGTCATTTTGCGCTTCCTAAGGCTTCCACTAGATGTCAACCGTCTTTAGAAACTTGTTTGAGGCTTCTACTGTAAAGGAGGGGCTCATAAGGGCTCTTTGAGTCAGTGGTCTGGCAGAGTGCCACAAACTTGACGCTCGTTCATGTGAGAAGTAGCTCTCGTTCCATGGCTTTTCTACAGACAAAGGAATTCTCCGGTTGGGACATTATTGAACATTTATGATAAAAACATCCTAAAGATTGATTCTATACATCGTTTGATATGTTTCTATGACAACTAATATTAACTTTTTGGAATTTTCGTCCGACATTCCCGCTGACATTGCCCGCGCCTCGTGAGTTTCGATTTGTTTACTAAACGCCCTAACAAAAGGAGGTGTTTGGACATAAATGATTAACTTTATCGAACAAATCAAACATTTATTGTGGAACTGGGATCCCTGGGAGTGCATTCTGATGAAAATCATCAAAGATAAGTGAATATTTATAATGCTATTTCTGACTGTTGACTGCACAACATGGCGGATATTTCTTTGGCTGTTTTGGGCTCTGAGCGCCGTACTCAGATTATGCTTTTTCCGTAAAGTAAAAAAAAAATCTGACACAGCGGTTGCATTAAGGAGAAGTTTATCTAAAGTTCCATGTATGTAGTTGTATCTATTATCAATGTTTATTATGAGTATTTCTGTGAATTGATGTGGCTCTCTGCAAAATCACCGCATGTTTTGGAACTACTGAACATAACACGCCAATGTAAAATGAGATTTTGGGATATTAATATTCACTTTATCGAACAAAACATACATGTATTGTGTAACATGAAGTCCTATGACTGTCATCTGATGAAGATCATCAAAGGTTAGTGATTAATTGTATCTATATTTCTGCTTTTTTGTGACAACTCTCTTTGGCTGGAAAAACACAGCCATCTTTCCAGCCAAAGAGTGGAGTCACAAAAAGCAGAAATATAGATAAAATTAATCACTAACCTTTGATGATCTTCATCAGATGACACTCATAGGACTTCATGTTACACAATACATATGTTTTGTTCGATAAAGTTCATATTTATATCTTAAAAACATCAGAAAGATACATGTTTTACATAGAATTAAAGATAAACTTGTTCTTAATGCAACCGCTGTGTCAGATTTCAAAAAAGCTTTACGGCAAAAGCACAATATTCAATAATCTGAGTAGAGCGTTCAGCCACAAAAGCAAGCCATACAGTTACCCGCCAAATTGTGGAGTCAACAAAAGTCAGAAATAGCATTATAAATCTTCACTTTGCTGATCTTCATCGGAATGCACTCCCAGGACTCCCACTTCCACAAGAAATGTTTGTTTTGTTCGATTACGTCCATATTTATGTGCAAATACCTCCGTTTTGTTTGCGCGTTTAGTTCACTATTCCAAAGGCACAATGCGCGAGCGCAAAATCCAGAGGAAAAGTCAAGAGTTCCATTACAGTTTTTAGAAACATGTCAAACGATGTTTACAATCAATCCTTATGGTCTTTTTATAATAAATCTTCAATATTCCAACCGGACAATAGCGTATTCATTACAGAGGAAAAAAGAAGGAACGGCGTGACCGCGCAGTAAACAACTCATTGGCCACAGCTTAGTCCACTTGTTGAAACAGCTCTTATTCGACCCCCTTCCACAATAGAAGCCTCAAACAACTTTCTAAAGACTGTTGACATCTGCTGGAAGCCCTGGGAAGTGCAATCTGGCTCATAGACACAGCATATTAGATAGGCAATCACTTAACCTCTCTGGGATATGTGGGACGCTCACTTGGCCAATAGCCAGGGAAAATGTAGAGCGCCAAATAAAATAAAAAAGATATAAAATTAAACTTTCATTAAATCACACATGTAAGATACCAAATTAAAGCTACACTCGTTGTGAATCCAGCCAACATGTCAGATATCAAAAAGGCTTTTCGGCGACAGCATAAGATGCTATTATCTGATGATAGCACAACAGTAAACAAAGAGAGTGTAGCATATTTCAACCCTGCAGGCGCAACACAAAACGCAGAAATAAAATATAAATCATGCCTTACCTCTGACGAGCTTCTTTTGTTGGCACTCCAATATGTCCCATAAACATCACAAATGGTCCGTTTGTTCGACTAATTCCGTCCATATATATCCAAATTGTCCATTTATTTGGTGCGTTTGATCCAGAAAAAAAACAGCTTCCAATTTGCGCAACGTCACTACAAAATTACCAAAATTACAAAAAAAATTACCTCTAAACTTTGCCAAAACATTTCAAACTACTTTTGTAATACAACTTTAGGTATTTTTAAACGTTAATAATCGATCAAATTGAAGACGGGTCTATTTGTTTTCAATACAGGAGGACAACAAACTAACGCTACTTTTCTAGTCTTGCGCAACTCTCAAACAGTACACATAACGTTACACTGATTCCAGATGGCCGTACTTCTTCATTGCACAAAGGAATAACCTCAACCAATTTCCAGAGACTGGTGACATCCAGTGGAAGCGGTGGGAACTGCAAACAGGTTGATTAGAAATCTAGCATTCCAATGAAATTCATTGAACAGACAGTGACCAAAAAAAATAAAAAATCTGAATGGTTAGTCCTCTGGGTTTTGCCTGCTACATAACTTCTGTTATACTCACAGACATGATTCAAACAGTTTTAGAAACTTCAGAGTTTTCTATCCAAATCTACTAATAATATGCATATCTTATATTCTGGGGATGAGTAGAAGGAAGTTGAAATTGGGCACGCTATTTATCGAAAAATGAAACTTCCCTATCCTAGAGAAGTTAAATGAAACTACAAACCTCAGATTTCCCACTTCCTGGTTGGATTTGTCTCAGGTTTTCGCCTGCCATATGAGTTCTATTATACTCACAGACATTATTTTAACAGTTTTGGAAACTTTAGAGTGTTTTTATCCAAATCTACTACTTATATGCATATCATAGCTTCTGGGCCTGGGTAACAAGCAGTTTACTCTGGGTACCTTATTCATCCAAGTTACTCAATACTGCCCCCCTTTCCCAAAGAAGTTAAAGCAAGGCCCCTGAATTCTTGTGTATTTTCTGCACTATGCAATGATATTGGCAAAGACCATGTAAGGCTTTTACAACATACAGAAGTGCGCTGGTTATCAAGGGGCAAACTATTGACATGTTTTTTTAAAATTGAGAGACGAGCTTAAAGTTTTCTTTACTTTTCAGTTCTGCCCACAAATTTTCTATGGGATTGAGGTCAGCGCTTTGTGATGGCCACTCCAATACCTTGACTTTGTCCTTAAGCTATTTTGCCACAACTTTGGAAGTATGCTTGGGGTCATTGTCCATTTCTAAGACCCATTTGCGACCAAGCTTTAACTTCCTGACTGATGTCTTGAGATGTTGCTTCAATATATCCACATAATTTTCCATGCTCGTGATGCCATCTATTTTGTGAAGTGCACCAGTCCCTCCTGCAGCAAAGCACCCCCAGAACATGATGCTTCCACCCCGTGCTTCACGGTTAGGATGGTGTTCTTCGGCTTGCAGGCCTCCCCCTTTTTCCTCCAAACATAACGATGGTCATTATGGCCAAACAATTCTATTTTTGTTTCAACAGACCAGAGGACATTTCTCCAAAAAGTACGATCTTTGTCCCCATGTGCAGTTGCAAACCGTAGTGTGGCTTTTTTATGGTGGGTTTGGAGCAGTGTCTTCTTCCTTGCTGAGCGGCCTTTCAGGTTATGTCGATATAGGACTCGTTTTACTGTTGATATAGATACTTTTGTACCTGTTTCCTCCAGCATCTTCACAAGGTCCTTTGCTGCTGTTCTGGGATTGATTTGCACTTTTCTCACCAAATTACCTTAATCTCTAGGAGACAGAATGCGTCTCCTTCCTGAGCGGTATGACGGCTGCGTGGTTCCATGGTGTTTATACTTGCGTACTATTGTTTGTACAGATGAACGTGGTACCTTCAGGCATTTGGAGTTTGCTCCCAAGGATGAATCAGACTGTTGGATGTCTCAAATTTTTTTCTGAGGTCTTGGCTGATTTCTTTTGATTTTTCCATAATGTCAAGCAAAGAGGCATTGAGTTTAAAGGTAGGCCTTGAAGTACATCCACTGGTACACCTGCAATTGACTCAAATGATGTCTGGAATTTTCCAAGCTGTTTAAAGGCACTTTCAACTTGGTGTATGGAAACTTCTGATCCACTGGAATTGTGAAATAATCTGTCTGTAAACAATTGTTGGAAAAATGACTTGTGTCATGCACAAAGTAGATGTCCAAACCGACTTGCCAAAACTAGTTTGTTAACAAGAAATTTGTGGAGTGGTTGAAAAACGAGTTTTAAGGACTCCAACCTAAGTGTATGTAAACTTCCGACTTCAACTGTAAATCTCACCCAATGTCTTCAGTGTTTCTAGTGAAGGTGATCGGGCCTCACCAGGATGTCAGAACAGAGATCATAGGTCAGTCAGCCCTATTAAGTATTTTCTTTCCCTTTTCTTTCCCTGTTCTTCCAAACCCATTTAAAAGATTTCAAATGTGACCCAACACACCTCCAAGAAAGAGAGTGATGGAGTGCTGCATCAGATGACCTGGCCTCCAATCACCCGACCTCAACCCAATTGAGATGGTTTGGGATGAGTTGGACCGCAGAGTGAAGGAAAAGCAGCCAACAAATTCTCAGCATATGTGGGAACTCAATCAAGACTGTAGGAAAAGCATTCCATGTGAAGCTGGTTGAAAGAATGCCAAGAGTGTGCAGAGCTGTAATCAAGGCAAAGGGTGGCTACTTTGAAGACTCTAAAATATATAATTACATTTGTTTAACATTTTTTTGGTTACTACATGTGTTATTTCATAGTTTTGATGTGTTCGTTATTATTCTACAATGTAGAAAATAGAAAAAAATAAAAACCCTTGAATGAGTAGGTGTGTCAAATTTTGACTGGTACAGTATATACAGTACGTAAACGTAGACTATTTTAAAAGGTTAGAATTCTACTATACAGTGCATTCGGTAAGTATTCAGACCCTTTGACGGTTTCCAGGACCTCTGGCAGTGATTACAGCCTCGAGTCGTCTTGGGTATGACGCTGCATGCTTGGCACACCTGTATTTGGGGAGTTTCTCCCATTCTCTGCAGATCCTCTCAAGCTCTGTCAGATTGGATGGGGAGTGTCGCTGCACAGCTATTTTCAGGTCTCTCCAGAGATGTTCGACTTGTCCCGAAGCCACTCCTGCGTTGTATTGGCTGTGTGCTTAGGGTCATTGTCCTGTTGGAAGGTGAACCTTCGCCCCAGTCAGGTCTCTCCAGAGATGTTCGATTGGTTCGAGTCGTCTCTGGCCGGGCCACTCAAGGACATTCAGAGACTTGTCTCGAAGCCACTTCTGCGATTTCTTGGCTGTGTGCTTAGTTGTTGTTCTGTTGGAAGGTGAACTTTCGCCCCAGTCTGCGGTCCTGCGTGCTCTGGAGCAGGTTTTCATTAAGGACCTCTCTGTAATTTGCTCCGTTCATCTTTGCCTTGATCCTGACTAGTCTCCCAGTCCCTGCCGCTGAAAAATATCCCCACAGCATGATGCTGCTGCCACCACCATGGTTCACCGTAGGGATGGTGCCAGGTTTCCTCCAGACGTGATGCTTGGCATTCAGGCCAAAGAGTTTGATCTTGGTTTAATCAGACCAGAGAATTCTTGTTTCTCATGGTCTGAGAGTCCTTTAGGTGCCTTTTGGCCAACTCCAAGCTGGCTGTCATGTGGCTTCCGTCTGGCCACTATACCATAAAGGTCTGATTGATGGAGTGCTGCAGAGATGGTTGTCCTTCTGGAAGGTTCTCCCATCTCCACAGAGGAACTTTGGAGCTCAGTCAGAGTGACCATCTGGTTCTTGGTCACCTCCCTGACCAAGGCACTTCTCCACAGATTGCTCAGTTTGGCCGGGCGGTCAGCTCTAGGAAGAGTCTTGGTGGTTCCAAACTTCTTCCATTTAAGAGTGATGGTGGCCACTGTGTTCTTGGGAACCTTCAATGCTGCAGACATTTGTTGGTACCCTTCCCCAGATCTGTGCCTCGACACAATCCTGTCTCAAGAGTTCTACAGACTATTCCCTCGACCCCAATGCTTGGGTTTTTTCTCTGACATGCACTATCAACTGTGGGACCTTATATAGACAGGTGTGTGCCTTTCCAAATCATGTCCAATCAATTGAATTTACACAGGTGGACTCCAAGTTGTAGAGACATCTCAAGGATGATCAATGGAAGCAGGATCCACCTGAGCTCAGTTTCGAGTCTCATAGCTTAGGGTCTGAATACTTTTGTAAATAAGGTTTTTCTGTTTTTTATTTTAAATACATTTGCAAACATTTCTGAACCAATTTTCGCTTTGTCATTATGGGGTATTGTGTGTAGATTGAGGAAAAAGTCAAGGGGTGCGAATGCACTTTAACTATGTTTAAGACATTGTGAGCCAGGGTTTTGTTAACTATATGTTAAAGGTCCAATGCAGCCATTTCTGGGTAACAATTAAGTACCTTACATGCTGACCAGACCGGACATGTCACGTGCGCGAGCGTTGCAAAATAAATGTAGAAATCCATGTTATTCAATTATTGCACCCACACTGCTCGTGCGCTCCAACGAACGTCTGCGATGCCAAGGGCTGAACTTGAACTCCTTTCTATTTCTGACGCAGATCGCGCTGCAAGTCCTGCCTCTCCCATCTCCTCAATGGTTTAAAGAAGCAGGTACCCACATGCCATCTACTCATTGGTTATACCCACGTGGGTGATTGAAAGACAAAATGTTTTGCCGGTTGTCGTGGTAAAAGTGTAGATGCCAATCACCATATAAGTTCAAAGATGAAAAAGCCTGGAAGGAGGAGAGATGACTAGAAATTATTCGGGTGCCCATTTTATGTGTGGATTAATTGTCGGAGTAGAGGACCTTGTTCATTTCAGGTAAAATAACTCAATGTTTATATCCCAGGACAAATTAGCTAGCAACAGCAAGCTAGCTTAATAGGACAAATTAGTTAGCAAGTGCAAGCTAACTAGCTAAATTGCCATACATGTTTAATGCTTTTCGACCTGTCCCCAAATTAATGTCATTGGTTCAGAGTTTGTTTTGATATTTTAACCTGCGTGTCGTGATCGTGTTTGGTGTAGGGGGACAAAATAAATGTATGCATGATGGCGCACGCGTGCAGCCGGTTTGGGTTCCGTGTTACTTGTTTTCAATTAAAATGGTAAAAAATAAACCAAAATAGCTTCTTAGCAAAGAGCAATTTCTCAAGCAAGAGTTTTGCTAGAACTGTCTGGTACTGGTCTTGTGGGGAGTGGAAAATGTAAAACTAGCTGTTATTGGCAGAGAGGTTTGAACTTTTTCTTATTGGTTGATTAACTAATTTACCGCTTGGTGATGTCACCAGGCAGGCCAAAACTGGCTGAGATTTCAGGCGGTCTTTTCAAACAGCTCTTACACTAAAAGGGCATTATCATAATTTTCACAGTATTATTCCAACCTCATAGTGTGGATGGATATATATATATATAACTCAGGAAGATCACAATTTGGATTTTACTGGGCCTTTAACTATATTTTGTTGAACCTTTTTGTGTTTTTAGGTTCTGTGAAGGTTTGAAAACCCTTGGTGTGTTTGACCAGGTCCAGATGTTTCCGGGGGCGTTTGTTAGTCTGTTCTGTTCCTCTCCTGACAAGCTGACTGCTGAGACCATGTCTGCCCTCTTCACTGTTAAGTTTTCAGAACAGGAAGAGACCACAGGGAAGGAGAGTGCTGTGGTCACCTTCTGGAGACACTACCTAGTGGAGTGTGAAGGTACTTTGACCTCCAATGACTGATTGATTGATATATGTGATTAAAAATACACACTCAAAGGCCATTCAGACAGTGTACACTACTATTACAAGTCTATTCAGTAAAACTAACACAAGCACATGAATGTCCCTGTCTATCTCCATATATTACCCATCCTCACCAGTCTCTCTGTTCACTGGTTACAGTTGGCAGATGTGCAACATCGCTAGAGGACGTGCTCATCTATGCCACATCCGCTGATGTGGTGCCAGCCATAGGGTTCAGCCCCAACCCCACCGTATCCTTCCTCAACCCCCTGGACCCTGCCGGGGCCTTTCCCAAGAGCCAACCCAGCTCTAACCACCTGGTGCTGCCTGTGGTGCCATCCTACCAAGTCTTTAAGAAGAATATGGAGTATGCAGTGTGCCAGCTCACAGTGATGCAGGCCATTTGATCACAGACCGTCTTGTTCTATATAAACACAGCTTTAACAGACTATTACTGAACTTGAGGGACATGTTTCATTTGGGTTTTGGACTTCAATTAAAAAGGGGTCACCTCATTGACTTTTATAGAAGATTTAGGTAGGGTATGTCCATCATGACAGATATGCATTTTCCATTATAGGCTTCAGCTGTTGACTTTCAGGAACAATTTTACACTAATAATTCAGACGGCTCATGATAGGTGCTACATTTGTTTGAATGGTAATGTTTGTTGCTTCATTTGGGATTCTTAGATTTATTTTATGTTGTACATATTGAAGTGAATCAATGTTTTCTGTAAAGTTAATTATGCTACAGTTGATGTTTTTGTGATTGTTTTAGCTTCTTGTGTTGGCTTTGTATTTTATATTTTTAGTAACTTTACTCATGCCAAATAAAATGTTTGCATGTTATATACTTGGGGAAAAAATCTCAACCATCACAGCAGTATTCAGAATGTATTGGGGCATGCTGAATCTACTGATATGCACTTATCATTTTGCAGTGAAATATCCTAGTGAGGGGTTTGGAAACCTATTTGAATCAAGCAGACCAGTGATGTGATATTTATATATACACACAAAAAATCCAAGAGTAAAGCTGGGCTACTCGTCATCGAAAGTTGTGGTAGCAACGCCCACAGGTACAGTAGATGGTGATATTTAGGAGACTTAAAGAAGTCGTGTCCAATTGGTAGTTAGTCTTGTCTCATCGCTGCAACTCCCATACGGACTCCAAAACGCACCCGACTGCAGTGTGCAATTCAGGGCCAGGCTCAATCCAATCAAATTTATTTATATAGCCCTTCAAAGTGCTGTACAGAAACCCAGCCTAAACCCAGCCTAAAACCCCAAACAGCAAGCAATGCAGGTGTAGAAGCACGGTGGCTAGGAAAAACTCCATAGAAAGGCCAAAACCTAGGAAGAAGCCTGGTTCCTCTCTAGGTTATGAGGGTGGCCAGTCCTCTTCTGGCTGTGCCGGGTGGAGATTATAACAGAACATGGCCAAGATGTTCAAATGTTCATAAATGACCAGCATGGTCAAATAATAATCACAGTAGTTGTCGAGGGTGCAGCAAGTCAGCACCTCAGGAGTAAATGTCAGTTGGCTTTTCATAGCCGATCATTAAGAGTATCTCTACCGCTCCTGCAGTCTCTAGAGAGTTGAAAACAGCAGGTTTGGGACAGGTAGTCATCGAAAGTTGTGGTAGCAACGCCCAGGTACAGTAGATGGTGATATTTAGGAGACTTAAAGAAGTGGTGTCCAATTGGTCCGTGGGGCGACGCACAATTGGCATAGCGTCGTCCGGGTTAGGGAGGGTTTGGCCGGTAGGGATATCCTTGTCTCAGTATGTAAAAAAATGTATGCACTCTACTGTAAGTCGCTCTGGATAAGAGCGTTTGCTCTTGGCCGGTAGGGATATCCTTGTCTCAGTATGTAAAAAGAAATGTAATAAAATGTATGCACTCTACTGTAAGTCGCTCTGGATAAGAGCGTCTGCTAAATGACTAAAATGTAAATGTAAATGTAGGTAGCACGTCCGGTGAACAGGTCAGGGTTCCATAGCTGCAGGCAGAACAGTTGAAACTGGAGCAGCAGCACGGCCAGGTGGACTGGGGACAGCAAGGAGTCATCATGCCAGGTCGTCCTGAGGCATGGTCCTAGGGTTAAGGTCCTCCGAGAGAGAAAGAAAGAGAGAATTAGAGAGCGCATACTTAAATTCACACAGGACACCGGATAAGATAGAAGTACTCCAGATATAACAAACTGACCCTAGCCCCCCGACACAAACTACTGCAGCATAAATACTGGAGGCTGAGACAGGTGGCCCCATCCGATGATACCCCCGGACAGGGCCAAACAGGAAGGATATAACCCCACCCACTTTGCCAAAGCACAGCCCCCACACCACTAGAGGGATATCTTCAACCACCAACTTACCATCCTGAGACAAGGCCGAGTATAGCCCACAAAGATCTCCGCCACGGCACAACCCAAGGGGGGGCACCAACCCAGACAGGAAGATCACGTCAGTGACTCAACCCACTCAAGTGACGCACCCCCTAGGGACGGCATGAAAGAGCACCAGTAAGCCAGTGACTCAGCCCCTGTAATAGGGTTAGAGGTAGAGAATCCAATTGAAGAGAGGGGAACCGGCCAGGCAGAGACAGCAAGGGCGGTTCGTTGCTCCAGAGCCTTTCCGTTCACCTTCACACTCCTGGGTCAGACTACACTCAATCATATGACCACTAAAGAGTCTTCAGTAAAGACTTAAAAGTTGAGACCGAGTCTGCGTCTCTCACATGGGTAGGCAGACCATTCCATAAAAATGGAGATCTATAGGAGAAAGCCCTGCCTCCAGCTGTTTGCTTAGAAATTCTAGGACAATTAGGAGGCCTGCGTCTTGTGACCGTAGCGTACGTGTAGGTATGTACGGCAGGACCAACTCTGAAGATAGGTAGGTGCAACCCATGTAACGCTTTGTAGGTTAACAGTAAAACCTTGAAATGAGCCCTTGCCTTAACAGGAAGCCAGTGTAGGGAGGCTAGCACTGGAGTAATATGATAAAATTTGGGGTTCTAATCATGATTCTAGCAGCCGTATTTAGCACTAACTGAAGTTATTTTAGTGCTTTATCCGGGTAGCCGGAAAGTAGAGCATTGCAGTAGTCTAACCTAGAAGTACAAAAGCATAGATGAATTTTTCTACATCATTTTTGGACAGAAAATTTCAGATTTTTGCAATTTTACGTAGATGGAAAAAAGCTGTCCTTGAAACAGTCTTGATATGTTCGTCAAAAGAGAGATCAGGTCCAGAGTAACGTCGAGGTCTTTCACAGTTTTATTTGAGACGACTTTACAACCATCAAGATTAATTGTCAGATTCAACAGAACATCTCTTTGTTTCTTGGGACCTAGAACAAGCATCTCTGTTTTGTCCGAGTTTAAAAGTAGAAAGTTTGCAGCCATCCACTTCCTTATGTCTGAAACACAGGCTTCTAGCGAGGGCAATTTTGGGCTTCACCGTGTTTCATTGAAATGTACAGCTGTGTGTCATCCGCATAGCAGTGAAAGTTAACATTATGTTTTCGAATGACATCCCAAGAGGTAAATATATAGTGAAAACAATAGTGGTCCTAAAACGGAACCTTGAGGAACACCGAACTGTACAGTTGATTTGTCAGAGGACAAACCATTCACAGAGACAAACTGATATCTTTCCGACAGATAAGCTCTAAACCAGGCCAGAACTTGTCCGTGTAGACCAATTTGGGTTTCCATCTCTCCAAAAGAATGTGGTGATCGATGGTATCAAAGGCAGCACTAAGGTCTAGTAGCACGGGACAGATGCAGAGCCTCGGTCTGACGCCATTAAAAGGTAATTTACCACTTCACAAGTGCAGTCTCAGTGCTATGATGGGGTCTAAAACCAGACTGAAGCATTTCGTATACACTTGTTTTGTCTTCAGGAAGGCAGTGAGTTGCTGCGCAACAGCTTTTTCAATTTTTTTTTGAGAGGAATGGAAGATTCGATATAGGCCGATAGTTTTTTATATTTTCTGGGTCAAGGTTTGGCTTTTTCAAGAGAGGCTTTATTACTGCCACTTTTAGTGAGTTTGGTACACATCCGGTGGATAGAGAGCCGTTTATTATGTTCAACATAGGAGGGCCAAGCACATGAAGCAGCTCTTTAAGTAGTTTAGTTGGAATAGGGTCCAGTATGCAGCTTGAAGGTTTAGAGGCCATGATTATTTTCATCATTGTGTCAAGAGATATAGTACTAAAACACTTAAGTGTCTCTTGATCCTAGGTCCTGGCAGAGTTGTGCAGACTCAGGATAGCTGTGCTTTGGTGGAATACGCAGATTTAAAGAGTCCATAATTTGCTTTCTAATGATCATGATCTTTTCCTCAAAGAAGTTCATGAATTTATTACTGCTGAAGTGAAAGCCATCCTCACTTGGGGAATGCTGTTTTTTAGTTAGCTTTGCAACAGTATCAAAAATAAATTTAGGATTGTTCTTATTTTCCTCAATTAAGTTGGAAAAATAGGATGATCGAGGAGCAGTGAGGGCTCTTCGATACTGCACGGTACTGTCTTTCCAAGCTAGTCGGAAGACTTCCAGTTTGGTGTGGCGCCATTTCCGTTCTAATTTTCTGGAAGCTTGCTTCAGAGCTCGGGTAATTTCTGTATACCAGGGAGCTAGTTTCTTATGACAAATGTTTTTAGTTTTTAGGGGTGCAACTGCATCTAGGGTATTGCGCAAGGTTAAATTGAGTTCCTCAGTTAGGTGGTTAACTGATTTTTGTCCTCTGACGTCCTTGGGTAGGCAGAAGGAGTCTGGAAGGGCATCAAAGAATCTTTGTGTTGTCTGAGAATTTATAGCACGACTTTTGATGCTCCTTGGTTGGGGTCTGAGCAGATTATTTGTTGCGATTGCAAAYGTAATAAAATGGTGGTCCGATAGTCCAGGATTATGAGGAAAAACATTAAGATATACAACATTTATTCCATGGGACAAAACTAGGTCCAGAGTATCAATGTGGGCAGTCAAATGTTTGACCCCACCCACTTTTTTCCTTCCTTATATAATATACTGAATAGCCAGCATCTTACCATCAAAACAAACACCCCACAGTTGTTTGAGAAACCGTGCTTTGGTAGGCCCTGTGGTGAGAACAAGGTACAATTTTCAATAAAGGAATGACAATCAAATGGTACACTTCAGTGGAATAATTTAAAGGAATATCTAACCTGATCCAAGCTGTTTCTGTGAAAGTAAAGAAAAGTACAATTCAACAGCTTTTTATACTTCAGCATGCATAACAGTTTGAACACAGTTGGAACTGAATTATCCCAAGTATTTTTCACAACATACATGGGTGTTTCTGGACCAGAAAATGTATTTGACTGCAAACACACCATTTCTAACATCAATGCACTCACATGCCAAAAATCTTTCCTTGAACATCATTTCAAAGCAATGTGTATGCTTTCTTCATAAATGTGTTTTGAAGTTTTTCTTATTTAACTTCAGTTTGCAGTGTGGACATGTTACAATTACTTTTTTTTATTTCTTTTTTTTACTTTCCATGCAGTTGGGACCAGCTGATTTCATGATTGTAAACTCAGCAAAAAAAGGGTCCCTTTTTCAGGACCCGGTCTTTAAAGAATTTGTAAAAATCCAAATAACTTCACAGATCTTCATTGTAAAGGGTTTATATACCGTTTCCCATGCTTGTTCAATGAACCATAAACAATTAATGAACATGCACCTGTGGAACGGTCATTAAGACACTAACAGCTTACAGACGGTAGGCAATTGTCACGCCCTGACCTTAGTTATCTTTGTTTTCTTTATTATTTTGGTAAGGTCAAGGTGTGACGAAAGTGGTATGTGTGTTTTGTTTTGTCTAGGGTATGTCTAGGTGTGTGTGTGTAATCTAGGCATTATGTAGGTCTATGGTGGCCTAGATTGGTTCCCAATCAGAGGCAGCTGTTTATCGTTGTCTCTGATTGGGGATCCTATTTAGGTTGCCATTTTCCCGTTTGGTTTGTGGGTTATTGTCTATGTGAAGTTGCATGTCTGCATGCATTGTTTATAGCGTTCACGTTTGTGGTGTATTTTGTTTGTTTAGTGTTCAGTCGTCTTCTATTAAAAATATGTATTCACATCACTACGACGTTCGTGACAGCAATTAAGGTCACAGTTATGAAAACTTAGGACAATAAAGAGGCCTTTCTACTGACTCACCAAAAGAACACACCAAAAGAAAGATGCCCAGGGTCCCTGCGTGAACGTGCCTTAGGAATGCTGCAAGGAGGCATGAGGACAGCAGATGTGGCCAGGGCAATAATTGCAACGTCCGTACTATGAGACGCCTAAGACAGAGCTACAGGGAGACAGGACGGACAGCTGATCGTCCACAATGGTTGACCACGTGTAACACCTGCACAGGATCGGTACATCCGAACATCACACCTGCGGGACAGGTACAGGATGGCAACAACTGCCTGAGTTACACCAGGAACGCACAATCCCTCCATCAGTGTTCAGACTGTCCGCAATAGGCTGAGAGAGGCTGGACTGAGGGCTTGTAGGCCTGTTGTAAGGCAGGTACTCACCAGACATCACTGGCAACAACGTCGCCTATGGGCACAAACCCACCGTCGCTGGACCAGACAGGACAGGCAAAAAGTGCTCTTCATTGACGAGTCGCGGTTTTGTCTCACCAGGGGTGATGGTCGGATTTGCGTTTATCGTCGAAGGAATAAGCGTTACACTGAGGCCTGTACTCTGGAGCGAGATCGATTTGGAGGTGGAGGGTCCGTCATGGTCTGGGGCGGTGTCACAGCATCATCGGACTGAGCTTGTCGTCATTGCAGGAACTCTCAACACTGTGCGTTACAGGGAAGACATCCTTCTCCCTCATGTGGTACCCTTCCTGCAGGCTCATCCTGACATGACCCTCCAGCATGACAATGCCACCAGCCATACTGCTCGTTCTGTGCCTGATTTCCTGCAAGACAGGAATGTCAGTGTTCTGCCATGGCCAGTGAAGAGCCCGAATCTCAATCCCATTGAGCATGTCTGGGACCTGTTGGATCAGAGGGCTAGGGCCATTTCCCCCAAAAATGTCCGGAACTTGCAGGCGGTGGAAGAGTGGGGTAACATCTCACAGCAAGAACTTGCAAACCTGGTTCAGTCCACGAGGAGGAGATGCACTGCAGTACTTAATGCAGCTGGTGGCCACACCACATACTAACTGTTACTTTTGACCCCCTCCCTTTGTTCAGGGACACATTATTCAATTTCTGTTAGTCACATGTCTGTGGAACTTGTTCAGTTTGTGTCAGTTGTTGAATCGTGTTATGTTCCTACAAATATTTACACGTTAAGTTTGCTGAAAATAAACGCAGTTGACAGTGAGGGGACATTTCTTTTTTTGCTGCGTTTGTATACTATTCGTAGACTTCCCTGTGTGTAACTAAGGGAATGGCATCAACGATACACATTTAGAGCCAGCCAAACACAACAGGGCATACATTGAACACAGAAAAACCAACGATCAAATCGATTACATAACTGTACATGTAAATCTAGGCTTACTGCTCAAGTAGGCAAATTTGATTTCCTCATTGTGAGCAATTAGCTAACTCATGTGCAGTTGGGTGCTAATTAACGCTATGCTAACATCTGTGCGGTAGTTGGTCATATAAAATTATACCACCGCACTGGTATAACATGAATATTACAAAGTACATTATGCATAATGACAGTCTCACTTACTTCCATGGTTTCTATTTTTATCCATGTAGGTTAGATTAAGATTTGTTTTCGTTGACGTTAATACCTTCGACATTTACTTCAATTTGAGTGACCTTGGTGAGGTTCGGGTTAAACGCGTTTGACTCCGCCCACATTGAGCTCGGCCCAGACGTTTCACTCCGCCCACATTGAGCCCGGCCCAGATGTTTCACTCCGCCCACTTTGAGCCCGGCCCAGACGTTTTACTCCGCTCATATTGAGCCCGGCCCAGACGTTTCACTCTGCCCACATTGAGTCCGGCCCAGACGTTTCACCCGCCCACATTTAGCCCCGGCCTCAGACGTTTCACTCTGCCCACATTGCCGGCCCAGACGTTTTACTCTGCTCACATTGAGCCCGGCCCAGACGTTTCACTCTGCCCACATTGAGTCAGGCCCAGACGTTTCACTCTGCCCACATTTAGCCCGGCCCAGACGTTTCACTCTGCCCACATTGAGTCCGGCCCAGACGTTTTACTCTGCCCACATTGAGTCAAGTCTACACACTGAACTACACACCGAACTAGTGTCTACACACTGCCTCTGCCTCGAACTACACACTGCCTCTCAACCAAGCCACACTTGGCTGCCACGTCATCTCTTGCCCCGTCACTGCATAAACAGAAAAGATGGCCGCCTCCGTCCGGGAAAAGCAGGCAGGTCTGTCAATGGTTTCAGTCATATATTTTTGCTGAACATAGGTTGTCGAATTGTTGATTCACATTGTAACACCGACTATTTTCTCTGACCATAGCCTGTTGAATAAAATACGAACTTCCACGATGGCCACCAGCCATCTTCACGAAAAAATCAATGCTAAGCTAACTTATTAGCTAGCTAACGTAAACGCGTTACAATAATATTATAAAGCAGCAACAAGTCGGATGGCTAACCTACACTTACTACTACTCTTGACTTCACTAGACACTTTCATGTGGTTGTCATGTCAAGGAACAGGAATGCCACGCAGTGAATGACTGACAGATATAACAAGTTAGCTATATCGACTGCAGTATCGTTCCTTTGGATGAGTGGCTAACTAGCTAACGCTAGCTAACTAGCTATTTCACTCATCAAACAATTTCACTCGTTGATTGGCAGAAATGGTATGGCAAAGTCCCAGTTCCCCCAGTCCTGTGCCATGTTTAGTATGGCAAAAGTGGTGGTTGTGCCAAGGGTGTGGTGGGATGTGCAGCACCTATTGCACAAATATTTCCAATTTACATTGGCCAAGCATGACTTTATACTGTATTCTTCTGTGTCCCCAGCTGCATTGAAGCGCATGTTGAATTTCAACACTTCTCCGTTGAAAAACACTGCTGCCGAGCCGGTATGGAAGGTGCTGATCTATGACAGGTTTGGCCAGGACATAATCTCCCCTCTACTGGCGGTCAAAGAACTACGGGACATGGGAATCACTTTGCACTTGTGAGTAACTCACAATTTGACATCGCTGTTAATAATCTGTTAATCCCCTTCACAAAAGGTAAATGTAGAGAACTAAAATCATGATGCACCAGACAAATAATTAATGAGGCTGTAAAGACTTTGAATTTGAGTAATGTAACCCATCAACTGTTCAGTATCTATTGAAAATGAAGGATCTACCAGTGCAGTATATTTCAAAGGACAACAACAGTTTTGAGAGAAGTTGAATTGCAAATAAGTCCACAAACACAGCATTGACTTGGTGTCAATCAATGGACACCGTCATCTAGAAAGGTCTTCAATGTATTTGATCATTCTCTATAGGTTGCTTCATTCAGACAGAGATCCCATCCCGGATGTGCCAGCCATCTATTTTGTTATGCCGACAGAGGAGAACATTGACCGGATATGCCAAGTAAGCATCCCTCACTCAGAATATCAACATTACATCATCAGATATGATTAAACCCAGGATAGGTCTAGATATGATAAGAAAAACTGTATTAGGCCACTGAGCCTGTACATTTGGTGGCCTTGGCCAGATACAATTATTTGTTATTATTTATAATTATTTATTACATCCCAGACATGTAACATCCTACTAGTCAGTATATTGTTACATTCCATTGTATTGTTTATTTTTCTCAGGACCTTCGTAACCAGCTATATGAGTCATACTATTTGAACTTCATCTCAGCCATATCCAGAAGTAAACTAGAGGATATTGCTAGTGCAGCTCTCTCAGCCAACGCCGTCACCCAGGTTACCAAGGTGAGTCCACCACACACTAGTTCACCTCTCTTCCAGGCTGTCTCTCAAATGGTACCCTATTCCCTATATAGTGCACTACTTTTTTTCCTGTAGGGCTCTGGTCAAAAGTAGTACATTATGTAGGGGATAGGGTGCCATTTGTGACTCCGTCCTAGTCATTTTCTAAAACACATCACATTACAGGGTATTGAACAGCCTTGTAACAGTAAGGTATTTTTTGCTTTCGTAGGTGTTTGATCAGTATTTGAATTTCATCACACTCGAAGATGATATGTTTATCCTCTGTAATCAAAATAAAGAGCTCATCTCCTACCATGGTAAGTTCATTGGATTCAGAACTGTGCTAGATTGCACTTTGCCATTTTCATCAGATCTTATTCATGATTAGCTGGCATGATTGTATTTGACTTCCTGTTTTCTTATTCCCTTTTGATTAGCGATTAACAAACCGGACATCATGGACACAGAGATGGAGGCCATCATGGATACGATTGTAGACAGCCTTTTCTGCTTCTTTGTCACTCTGGGTGGGTCTTTCAACAGAATATTATTAGTGCCACAATACTATTGAGACTCCTTGAGAGAACACTGCTTTAGTATTTCAAAATACTGTAAGATTGTTTCATTTACTCAGGTGGTTCATGGTTGTACCAGTTTCTCCCTGCTAGATGGCAGCATCACTTTTGTTATTACTCACCTGAATCGAAGCGATACCAAAATCATATTTCCTAGAGAGGAAAACTTTTTGAAAGTAAAGGCCAATGGTGAAAGTGTGGCTATATGATGCATTGAGCAAAGTAAACCCACTGCATCCCTAACTTGCAGGTTGTATACGATTCTCAGTTTTATCCTCATGTGATTCACAGCACATCCTCATATTCTCTATAGACACGCTCTGCTAAAGTCGTCAATGCTCTCTATTGGCAGTTAACAGATCCGTTTTGTTTTCTTAGGTGCTGTCCCCATAATCCGCTGTCCAAGAGGGAATGCTGCGGAGATGGTCGCGGTGGTGAGCATCATCCTTCCTCATTTATAACTCTGAATTCTCCTCAGCCGCTGTCAAGGGACACAGTCTGTCAGTCTAAATACACTTTGTATTATGTCTTGGCAGTGCAGACAGGGCTGGGAGAGTAGTACCCATCCCCAGTGGGTACAGTGAAAGAGGAAATTAGTAATTTGAGGACGACATCCAAGTCCACCCACCTCCAAAATCCCACTGTTTGCAGACAGAATTTGCAGGTAGATTCTTGATGTGGGGAGGAATGCTGATGCAGTCAGTGTGGAAGCTGATCCTCCAAGAGAATTAATGGATGGATGCAGTGTTTCTCCTCCAGTTACACAGCACTGCTCTTTGTTCCCTATACTGCACTGTTGTGTTGTGGTGAGGGTCTCTAAGCTCTCAGTGAAACGCTGCAAGACTGTGTGCTAAGCGTATATCCGGTTAAGAAGATGTAAGGCGTCTTACCTAGCTGCATAAGAGGCAAAACTATCTAACCCAGTTTCTCTGTTTGTTGCAGAAACTTGACAAGAAACTGAGGGAGAACCTGCGAGACGCCAGAAACAGCCTGTTCACTGGAGACAATATGGGGGCCGGCCAGTTCAGGTGGGTCAGGGTGCAGACTGGTACACTGGGTATGAACCATAAAGAGAGCAGACTAGATGTAGACATTAATATCATGATTCTGTACTGTACCACGGAAGGCCTACTCCATTCCCTAAGACAAACACATAAAATGGCTTCCCACACACACACACACACTGTGCTACACAATGTCTTTGTCTAACTTTGAAGTGGAAATGTGCTATTCTGCTTTTCTCCTCTCCTCTGCTCTCCAGACTCACTGAGTGGTTAGCTAGGCCTTCGATGAAGTGAAAACAGTCATGCTTCCTCTGGGAAGCTCTAAGCAGGATCTATTTCAAGTTTTCTTTTGTTTCAGCTTTGGTGGAGCAGAGAGAGAGCCTAGCCAGTGGGGAACTCTGGGTACATTTATCATCTTCTCGTTTCATCTCGCTCTCTCTCTCTCTCTCTTCAGCTTCCAGAGACCCCTATTTGTTCTCACTGACCGCAACCTGGATCTTGCCACCCCTCTCCACCACACATGGACCTACCAGGCCCTCATCCACGATGTGCTGGTAAGACTAACAGGAAGCCAGGGAATCAGGGAGAGAGAGAGAGGAGCAAATCTGTCTGTCATACTCCCACCACTCTGTTATGATGGACTTAACAGACACATCATACACTATGACAAAAACTAAGGGCTTACCCATGAGAAACGTCCACTCCATAGTCTTGAGTAATTTATGGTGAGTGGTGTTGTTGGGTGTATGGTATTTTGCGCTCTGTGTAGGATGAACTATGACTATGCACTGCTCAGTAGTGTGAATTGGGATTTATACAGTTGAAGTCGGAAGTTTACATCCACCTTAGACAAATACATTTAAACTCAGTTATTCACAATTCAAGACATTTAATTATGGTAAAAATTCCCTGTCTTATGACAGTTAGGATCACCACTTTATTTTAAGAATGTGAAATGTCAGAATAATAGTAGAGAATGATTTATTTCAGCTTTTATTTCTTTCATCACATTCCCAGTGGGTCAGAAGTTTACATACACTAAGTTAGTATTTGCTAGCATTGCCTTTAAATTGTTTAACTTGGGTCATACGTTTTGGGTAGCCTTCCACAAGCTTCCCACAATAAGTTGGGTCAATTTTGGCCCATTCCTCCTGACAGAGCTGGTGAAACCGAGTCAGGTTTGTAGGCCTCCTTGCTCGAACACACTTTTTTCATTTCTGCCCACAAATTTTCTATAGGATTGAGGTCAGGGCTTTATGATGGCCACCTCAATACCTTGACTTTGTTGTCCTTAAGCCATTTTGCCACAACTTTGGAAGTATGCTTGGGGTCATTGTCCATTTGTAAGACCCATTTGCGATCAAGCTTTAACTTCCTGACTGATGTCTTGAGATGTTGCTTCAATATATCCACATAATTTTCTATTTTGTGAAGTGCACCAGTCCCTCCTGCAGCAAAGCAGCCTCACAAAATGATGCTGCCACCCCCGTGCTTCACGGTTGGGATGGTGTTCTTCGGCTTGCAAGCCTCCCCCTTTTTCATCCAAACATAACGACGGTCATTATGGCCAAACAGTTTTTATTTTTGTTTCATCAGACCAGAGGACATTTCTCCAAAAAGTACGATCTTTGTTCCCATGTGCAGTTGCAAACCGTAGTCTGGCTTTTTTATGGCGGTTTTGGAGCGGTGGCTTCTTCCTTGCTGAACGGCCTTTCAGGTTATGTCGATATAGGACTCGTTTTACTGTTGATATAGATACTTTTGTACCTGTTTCCTCCAGCATCTTCACAAGGTCCTTTGCTGCTGTTCTGGGATTGATTTGCACTTTTCTCACCAAATTACCTTAATCTCTAGGAGACAGAATGCGTCTCCTTCCTGAGCGGTATGACGGCTGCGTGGTTCCATGGTGTTTATACTTGCGTACTATTGTTTGTACAGATGAACGTGGTACCTTCAGGCATTTGGAGTTTGCTCCCAAGGATGAATCAGACTGTTGGATGTCTCAAATTTTTTTCTGAGGTCTTGGCTGATTTCTTTTGATTTTTCCATAATGTCAAGCAAAGAGGCATTGAGTTTAAAGGTAGGCCTTGAAGTACATCCACTGGTACACCTGCAATTGACTCAAATGATGTCTGGAATTTTCCAAGCTGTTTAAAGGCACTTTCAACTTGGTGTATGGAAACTTCTGATCCACTGGAATTGTGAAATAATCTGTCTGTAAACAATTGTTGGAAAAATGACTTGTGTCATGCACAAAGTAGATGTCCAAACCGACTTGCCAAAACTAGTTTGTTAACAAGAAATTTGTGGAGTGGTTGAAAAACGAGTTTTAAGGACTCCAACCTAAGTGTATGTAAACTTCCGACTTCAACTGTAAATCTCACCCAATGTCTTCAGTGTTTCTAGTGAAGGTGATCGGGCCTCACCAGGATGTCAGAACAGAGATCATAGGTCAGTCAGCCCTATTAAGTATTTTCTTTCCCTTTTCTTTCCCTGTTCTTCCAAACCCATTTAAAAGATTTCAAATGTGACCCAACACACCTCCAAGAAAGAGAGTGATGGAGTGCTGCATCAGATGACCTGGCCTCCAATCACCCGACCTCAACCCAATTGAGATGGTTTGGGATGAGTTGGACCGCAGAGTGAAGGAAAAGCAGCCAACAAATTCTCAGCATATGTGGGAACTCAATCAAGACTGTAGGAAAAGCATTCCATGTGAAGCTGGTTGAAAGAATGCCAAGAGTGTGCAGAGCTGTAATCAAGGCAAAGGGTGGCTACTTTGAAGACTCTAAAATATATAATTACATTTGTTTAACATTTTTTTGGTTACTACATGTGTTATTTCATAGTTTTGATGTGTTCGTTATTATTCTACAATGTAGAAAATAGAAAAAAATAAAAACCCTTGAATGAGTAGGTGTGTCAAATTTTGACTGGTACAGTATATACAGTACGTAAACGTAGACTATTTTAAAAGGTTAGAATTCTACTATACAGTGCATTCGGTAAGTATTCAGACCCTTTGACGGTTTCCAGGACCTCTGGCAGTGATTACAGCCTCGAGTCGTCTTGGGTATGACGCTGCATGCTTGGCACACCTGTATTTGGGGAGTTTCTCCCATTCTCTGCAGATCCTCTCAAGCTCTGTCAGATTGGATGGGGAGTGTCGCTGCACAGCTATTTTCAGGTCTCTCCAGAGATGTTCGACTTGTCCCGAAGCCACTCCTGCGTTGTATTGGCTGTGTGCTTAGGGTCATTGTCCTGTTGGAAGGTGAACCTTCGCCCCAGTCAGGTCTCTCCAGAGATGTTCGATTGGTTCGAGTCGTCTCTGGCCGGGCCACTCAAGGACATTCAGAGACTTGTCTCGAAGCCACTTCTGCGATTTCTTGGCTGTGTGCTTAGTTGTTGTTCTGTTGGAAGGTGAACTTTCGCCCCAGTCTGCGGTCCTGCGTGCTCTGGAGCAGGTTTTCATTAAGGACCTCTCTGTAATTTGCTCCGTTCATCTTTGCCTTGATCCTGACTAGTCTCCCAGTCCCTGCCGCTGAAAAATATCCCCACAGCATGATGCTGCTGCCACCACCATGGTTCACCGTAGGGATGGTGCCAGGTTTCCTCCAGACGTGATGCTTGGCATTCAGGCCAAAGAGTTTGATCTTGGTTTAATCAGACCAGAGAATTCTTGTTTCTCATGGTCTGAGAGTCCTTTAGGTGCCTTTTGGCCAACTCCAAGCTGGCTGTCATGTGGCTTCCGTCTGGCCACTATACCATAAAGGTCTGATTGATGGAGTGCTGCAGAGATGGTTGTCCTTCTGGAAGGTTCTCCCATCTCCACAGAGGAACTTTGGAGCTCAGTCAGAGTGACCATCTGGTTCTTGGTCACCTCCCTGACCAAGGCACTTCTCCACAGATTGCTCAGTTTGGCCGGGCGGTCAGCTCTAGGAAGAGTCTTGGTGGTTCCAAACTTCTTCCATTTAAGAGTGATGGTGGCCACTGTGTTCTTGGGAACCTTCAATGCTGCAGACATTTGTTGGTACCCTTCCCCAGATCTGTGCCTCGACACAATCCTGTCTCAAGAGTTCTACAGACTATTCCCTCGACCCCAATGCTTGGGTTTTTTCTCTGACATGCACTATCAACTGTGGGACCTTATATAGACAGGTGTGTGCCTTTCCAAATCATGTCCAATCAATTGAATTTACACAGGTGGACTCCAAGTTGTAGAGACATCTCAAGGATGATCAATGGAAGCAGGATCCACCTGAGCTCAGTTTCGAGTCTCATAGCTTAGGGTCTGAATACTTTTGTAAATAAGGTTTTTCTGTTTTTTATTTTAAATACATTTGCAAACATTTCTGAACCAATTTTCGCTTTGTCATTATGGGGTATTGTGTGTAGATTGAGGAAAAAGTCAAGGGGTGCGAATGCACTTTAACTATGTTTAAGACATTGTGAGCCAGGGTTTTGTTAACTATATGTTAAAGGTCCAATGCAGCCATTTCTGGGTAACAATTAAGTACCTTACATGCTGACCAGACCGGACATGTCACGTGCGCGAGCGTTGCAAAATAAATGTAGAAATCCATGTTATTCAATTATTGCACCCACACTGCTCGTGCGCTCCAACGAACGTCTGCGATGCCAAGGGCTGAACTTGAACTCCTTTCTATTTCTGACGCAGATCGCGCTGCAAGTCCTGCCTCTCCCATCTCCTCAATGGTTTAAAGAAGCAGGTACCCACATGCCATCTACTCATTGGTTATACCCACGTGGGTGATTGAAAGACAAAATGTTTTGCCGGTTGTCGTGGTAAAAGTGTAGATGCCAATCACCATATAAGTTCAAAGATGAAAAAGCCTGGAAGGAGGAGAGATGACTAGAAATTATTCGGGTGCCCATTTTATGTGTGGATTAATTGTCGGAGTAGAGGACCTTGTTCATTTCAGGTAAAATAACTCAATGTTTATATCCCAGGACAAATTAGCTAGCAACAGCAAGCTAGCTTAATAGGACAAATTAGTTAGCAAGTGCAAGCTAACTAGCTAAATTGCCATACATGTTTAATGCTTTTCGACCTGTCCCCAAATTAATGTCATTGGTTCAGAGTTTGTTTTGATATTTTAACCTGCGTGTCGTGATCGTGTTTGGTGTAGGGGGACAAAATAAATGTATGCATGATGGCGCACGCGTGCAGCCGGTTTGGGTTCCGTGTTACTTGTTTTCAATTAAAATGGTAAAAAATAAACCAAAATAGCTTCTTAGCAAAGAGCAATTTCTCAAGCAAGAGTTTTGCTAGAACTGTCTGGTACTGGTCTTGTGGGGAGTGGAAAATGTAAAACTAGCTGTTATTGGCAGAGAGGTTTGAACTTTTTCTTATTGGTTGATTAACTAATTTACCGCTTGGTGATGTCACCAGGCAGGCCAAAACTGGCTGAGATTTCAGGCGGTCTTTTCAAACAGCTCTTACACTAAAAGGGCATTATCATAATTTTCACAGTATTATTCCAACCTCATAGTGTGGATGGATATATATATATATAACTCAGGAAGATCACAATTTGGATTTTACTGGGCCTTTAACTATATTTTGTTGAACCTTTTTGTGTTTTTAGGTTCTGTGAAGGTTTGAAAACCCTTGGTGTGTTTGACCAGGTCCAGATGTTTCCGGGGGCGTTTGTTAGTCTGTTCTGTTCCTCTCCTGACAAGCTGACTGCTGAGACCATGTCTGCCCTCTTCACTGTTAAGTTTTCAGAACAGGAAGAGACCACAGGGAAGGAGAGTGCTGTGGTCACCTTCTGGAGACACTACCTAGTGGAGTGTGAAGGTACTTTGACCTCCAATGACTGATTGATTGATATATGTGATTAAAAATACACACTCAAAGGCCATTCAGACAGTGTACACTACTATTACAAGTCTATTCAGTAAAACTAACACAAGCACATGAATGTCCCTGTCTATCTCCATATATTACCCATCCTCACCAGTCTCTCTGTTCACTGGTTACAGTTGGCAGATGTGCAACATCGCTAGAGGACGTGCTCATCTATGCCACATCCGCTGATGTGGTGCCAGCCATAGGGTTCAGCCCCAACCCCACCGTATCCTTCCTCAACCCCCTGGACCCTGCCGGGGCCTTTCCCAAGAGCCAACCCAGCTCTAACCACCTGGTGCTGCCTGTGGTGCCATCCTACCAAGTCTTTAAGAAGAATATGGAGTATGCAGTGTGCCAGCTCACAGTGATGCAGGCCATTTGATCACAGACCGTCTTGTTCTATATAAACACAGCTTTAACAGACTATTACTGAACTTGAGGGACATGTTTCATTTGGGTTTTGGACTTCAATTAAAAAGGGGTCACCTCATTGACTTTTATAGAAGATTTAGGTAGGGTATGTCCATCATGACAGATATGCATTTTCCATTATAGGCTTCAGCTGTTGACTTTCAGGAACAATTTTACACTAATAATTCAGACGGCTCATGATAGGTGCTACATTTGTTTGAATGGTAATGTTTGTTGCTTCATTTGGGATTCTTAGATTTATTTTATGTTGTACATATTGAAGTGAATCAATGTTTTCTGTAAAGTTAATTATGCTACAGTTGATGTTTTTGTGATTGTTTTAGCTTCTTGTGTTGGCTTTGTATTTTATATTTTTAGTAACTTTACTCATGCCAAATAAAATGTTTGCATGTTATATACTTGGGGAAAAAATCTCAACCATCACAGCAGTATTCAGAATGTATTGGGGCATGCTGAATCTACTGATATGCACTTATCATTTTGCAGTGAAATATCCTAGTGAGGGGTTTGGAAACCTATTTGAATCAAGCAGACCAGTGATGTGATATTTATATATACACACAAAAAATCCAAGAGTAAAGCTGGGCTACTCGTCATCGAAAGTTGTGGTAGCAACGCCCACAGGTACAGTAGATGGTGATATTTAGGAGACTTAAAGAAGTCGTGTCCAATTGGTAGTTAGTCTTGTCTCATCGCTGCAACTCCCATACGGACTCCAAAACGCACCCGACTGCAGTGTGCAATTCAGGGCCAGGCTCAATCCAATCAAATTTATTTATATAGCCCTTCAAAGTGCTGTACAGAAACCCAGCCTAAACCCAGCCTAAAACCCCAAACAGCAAGCAATGCAGGTGTAGAAGCACGGTGGCTAGGAAAAACTCCATAGAAAGGCCAAAACCTAGGAAGAAGCCTGGTTCCTCTCTAGGTTATGAGGGTGGCCAGTCCTCTTCTGGCTGTGCCGGGTGGAGATTATAACAGAACATGGCCAAGATGTTCAAATGTTCATAAATGACCAGCATGGTCAAATAATAATCACAGTAGTTGTCGAGGGTGCAGCAAGTCAGCACCTCAGGAGTAAATGTCAGTTGGCTTTTCATAGCCGATCATTAAGAGTATCTCTACCGCTCCTGCAGTCTCTAGAGAGTTGAAAACAGCAGGTTTGGGACAGGTAGTCATCGAAAGTTGTGGTAGCAACGCCCAGGTACAGTAGATGGTGATATTTAGGAGACTTAAAGAAGTGGTGTCCAATTGGTCCGTGGGGCGACGCACAATTGGCATAGCGTCGTCCGGGTTAGGGAGGGTTTGGCCGGTAGGGATATCCTTGTCTCAGTATGTAAAAAAATGTATGCACTCTACTGTAAGTCGCTCTGGATAAGAGCGTTTGCTCTTGGCCGGTAGGGATATCCTTGTCTCAGTATGTAAAAAGAAATGTAATAAAATGTATGCACTCTACTGTAAGTCGCTCTGGATAAGAGCGTCTGCTAAATGACTAAAATGTAAATGTAAATGTAGGTAGCACGTCCGGTGAACAGGTCAGGGTTCCATAGCTGCAGGCAGAACAGTTGAAACTGGAGCAGCAGCACGGCCAGGTGGACTGGGGACAGCAAGGAGTCATCATGCCAGGTCGTCCTGAGGCATGGTCCTAGGGTTAAGGTCCTCCGAGAGAGAAAGAAAGAGAGAATTAGAGAGCGCATACTTAAATTCACACAGGACACCGGATAAGATAGAAGTACTCCAGATATAACAAACTGACCCTAGCCCCCCGACACAAACTACTGCAGCATAAATACTGGAGGCTGAGACAGGTGGCCCCATCCGATGATACCCCCGGACAGGGCCAAACAGGAAGGATATAACCCCACCCACTTTGCCAAAGCACAGCCCCCACACCACTAGAGGGATATCTTCAACCACCAACTTACCATCCTGAGACAAGGCCGAGTATAGCCCACAAAGATCTCCGCCACGGCACAACCCAAGGGGGGGCACCAACCCAGACAGGAAGATCACGTCAGTGACTCAACCCACTCAAGTGACGCACCCCTCNACCACTAATTGACTCAAATTATGTCAATTAGCCTATCAGAAGCTTCTAAAGCCATGACATCATTTTCTGGAATTTTCCAAGCTGTTTAAAGGCACAGTCAAGTTAGTGAATGTAAACTTCTGACTCACTGGAATTGTGATACAGTGAATTATAAGTGAAATAATCTGTCTGTAAACAATTGTTGGAAAAATTACTTGTGTCATGCACAAAGTAGATGTCCTAACCGACTTGCCAAAACTATAGTTTGTAAACAAGAAATTTGTGGAGATGTTGAAAAACGATTTTTAATGACTCCAACCTAAGTGTATGTAAACTTCAACTGTATATATATAAGGTGTGTGATTTTCAAGGTAGCGCTACTGCAATGACCCTGTGTGTAAGATTAAGAATAGATTAAATGCTGTGGTATGTGCTCAGTGCAGTGACTTGTGCCAGAAGTCATAAATATTTGTGAGGAACCATTTTCCAGCATCCCTGCCTTAAAATGATTTCTGGTGTAAAATGTACGATCCCGTCTCCTCTCTTAGTTTTCAGCATCACGAGTCCTTTGTTTTAACCTCAATATATTTATGACAACGGTTGTTATTTTGAATGTAAGTATTATGATGATGTAAGTAGATATCAGTGTTTATCCCAGAGGTATCTATGGACCAGTCTTTTTTTCCGATGATGTAAGCAGAAATATGACCAGACTACACATCCAATAGGATCTCTGCCAGACGCCAACCACCATCCCAACACTGAAAAAAATAATCACTCAGAAATGACTCTATTTGCAGGAAAAATACTATCCGTAGTAGAAATGATTTTGCTGTGTGTGTGACACTAATGTATTTCTGTGTGTGTGTGAGTGTCCTAGGACTTCCACCTGAACAGGGTCAGTATGGACGAGTCTGTGGGGTCAGAAGCTTCCCCTTCCGGAGCCAGACCCAAGAAGAAAAATAAGAAGAGTTATGACCTCACAGCCGCAGACAAATTCTGGCAGAAACACAAGGGCAGGTTAGGAACTCACTTGTGGTGATTACTGATTCAGCGGGTAGCATGTGGCCGAGGCTTTATAACTAGGTAGCAACAGTATATTCCAAGCTTTGCTTGTTAGAAACTCCATTCCATTGGCTAAAGTGTGATTTAAACTACTGATTTAGAAGGTAGTCTGCGTTTGATGCTTTATAACTCAATAGTAACAGTATATTTCAAACCATTTTTAGAGTTATGCTTTATAACGCAGTAGCAACAGTATATTTCAATCTTTGCTGTAGTGAAGTTCTTCTTGGCTGAGGGCTTGTTTTGACTCTTCCAGCCCGTTCCCGGAGGTGGCTGAGTCTGTACAGGAGGAGTTAGACACGTACCGAGCCCAGGAGGACGAGGTCAAACGCCTCAAGAGCATCATGGTAAGAAGGGCGGTTTTCTAGAGCTGTTCAATGAAGTAGTCTCACTGAAAACCTGTAGTCTCACTCACACCTGCAAATTCCCCACTAAAATAAGACTTTTGATCTTCTCCAGGGGTTGGAGGGTGAGGATGAGGGAGCCATTAGTAGTATTAGTATGTCAGACAACACCGCAAAGCTTACCTCAGCTGTCAGGTGAGCATCATTGTAGAATTTTTATTTTATTTGAACTAGGCTAGTCATTTAAGAACAGATTCTTATTTACAATAACGGCCTACCCGTATATGTAAATATACAGTATTTATGTATTATTATTTATGTACCAAAACTGTTCTGTGTTTCCTCTACTAGCTCCCTACCAGAGCTTCTGGAGAAGAAGAGGCTGATTGACCTCCACACTAACGTAGCCACCGCCGTTCTGGATCACATTAAGGTTAGTATTAAACCCGGTCATGGCCTGTCAATGTGTTTTCTAAGTCTAGATAGAGGGGGTTCTCTCTGTGTCCATAGTGCACTGCATCCCATTAACACTTGTTTCAGATATTAAACATGTATGGAAGACTGCTGTGCAGTCCGTGTGAGCTCGAACATCTCAGAGCACTCACTATAAAGTTGTTACTAAATCTGCCAGTAAAGGACTGATGAAACATCCTCTTGATGTGGACTAAGTTAAGTGTACCTATTAAGCCCACATACACATTAAGCCCACTTCCATTTTTGGTGTAGCAATGCAGTGCCTTAGACCGCTGCACCACTCGGGGAGCCCTTCATTTGATAATTTTAACAAAAATATTGAAAATTCCTTATAGGTACTCTTTCCCAAATGTGTAACTTCTGTGACCCATCCAGAGCCGTAAACTGGACGTGTACTTTGAGTACGAGGAGAAGCTGATGAGCAAATCCACCCTGGAAAAGTCTTTACTGGACATCATCAGTGACCCTGACGGTAGATGTGCCTCTGTGCTTGTCTTTGCCAGAAATAACATAAATCATACATGTGCTATCTCGTGTACTTTGTCAAGGGTCGGAAATACCTGAGGTGCCTGTTGATGTAAGGTTTGTTAAACAACTTTGTTTTTGTCTTTGTGACAGCGGGAACACCAGAGGACAAGATGAGACTGTTTCTGATTTTCTACATCACAGCCCTGCAACCCCCTTCAGAGGTGAGGCCTGTCCCCCACTTAACCCTTACCCTATCAAACACATGCATACTGGACTTAACCCTGTCCCTATCAAAAACATACTAGACTCAAATCACACATTCTCTCACCATCAAACACATGCCAAACTAGACTCAATCACCGGTCAGAGAGGAGCCACAAGATACAGGCCCCTTTTGTCAGGGAACTCTGTTGATCTGTCTGATTCACTACGGTCATATGCAGTATCATGTCCAATGGATCCAAAAACGGCACAATAGCAACCTCAATGGAGACACTTTGTGGTCTCACTGGATGTGGTAGTCTTAGTAACAGCACAATATACAATATGAAAAACCTTGGCCCTGGCTTGCGTTTCATTGTTTAGAACACCAAACATAAATTCTCAAATCATTTTTTCGCATGATATTCAAACCAGCTTTTCTTCTTACAACATTCAAAAGCTTTATTGTTCGATATGACACGTTAGAGCAGGTTCCAGGAACATCGATACCCTTTGAAGCCGAGGCCAAATGTCATTACTCCAGAAGTCCAATAATGCTAGCTTGTTCTGTTCTGAGCATCGCAAGGCCCTCTGTATAGGAGGACACCCAGCTCTCCACTATGACTGTGGGTTCTACGTCTGCTTTCTTCAGGGAGGTGGCGTAGCTCAGGGACTAGCCTCTTAGGGACCCTGCTAAGACTTGGAAGACCCTAATACTGGCTCTGCTTCAAGCTCTGTCACCACCACCTCAGTGACCACAGTTCACCACAGAGGAGTGAAGTCAAGTCCCTCCAGCCGCCAGCTCCAAAGAGCTGGGAGGATGCCAGGGGCCGTATTCACAGAGTCTCTGAGTAGGAGCACGGATCGAGGATCAGTTCCCTGCTCGTCCATATAATCGTTTTCATTATCATCTAAAAGGCAAAACTGATCCTAGATCAGCGCTCCTGCTCTGAGGAGCATTAATATGGGCCCAGGTTTCTGGCTGCGGCTGCAGGCTGGGATCAGCGTTAGGATCAGGCTGTCCTGGAGCATCATGTTGATCAATGGTCTTCCTAATAGCCCTTCTCCTCTGAGATGCCATTCTGTTTTCCCGGCCTGACAGCTGAAGTCAAGCAGGAAATCTTTTTCCACCGCCAACGTCTTGTGGTATTCCTCCTTTCATCTCTGTCCCCCCCTTAACCTGAACCCGTCCAGGGCCGATTATTACCATGGGATTACCCTCTCCTCTCTGGTCCATTCTCCAGTTGGTCCAGTATGTACATTTTTAAGGTTATTTGTTTTCCCAGGATGCTGTGGTGTAACATCAGTTTAGTTACATTAAAAAGTACTTGTCTCTGCCACCCTAATGTACTGATGATACCACCATACACGTGTCACACTCTGTTTTAGGATGACTAGGTTTTTATTTCTTCAAGCTTTTTTAAGTCCCTGGTCGGTAAATTCCCTACTAATACTTGAATGCCTGCTCAATCACTTGTATGTTTTACCTTGGTGAAAACATGCATGCTGTTATCTTACTGGGGGTTTTCTGTGTTTCAGAGTGATCTGGACCAATACAAGAAGGCTCTTCTAGAAACTGGCTGCGACCTGTCCTCTCTCAACTACATCAAGCAGTGGAAGTAAGACATTACAAGCAAGCTTGCATTTTCATCATATAATGCTTCATACATGCAGAACCAAACAGACAATAAAACACATTGTTTTGGGTTCTTTCAAGGAGCTTATTATGAATAATTTGTTTTGCCAGGGCTTTCACAAAGATTGCTGCCACACCATCTAACTATGGGAACAGCGGTGTGAAACCTATGGGGTAAGAAAGAGAGAGCACTCTCTGTGTGCTTCCCAAACGGCACCTTATTCCCTACACAGTGCACTACTTTTGACCAGGTTAGTGTACTATGTAGGGAATAGGGTGCCGTTTGGGACATAGCAGAGTTTCCCTTGTTTCAGGGGTCCCATAGACCTAACCCCCGTGCTGACCCTGTCCTCCTCCTGTCTCTCTATTCCACAGCCTCTTCTCTAGAGTGATGAACTCTGGCTCCCAGTTTGTCATGGAGGGGGTGAAACACCTGGTGCTTAAACAGCATGTGAGTAGCTTTACACACACACACACACACACACACACACAGAATTATGCACAGAAACACACATGCAGAATGAGTGATACTGAATGTCTCTTAATAGACAGATGAGAGGAGCAGTCTCATCATGATACTGTCTGTATATGTGTTTTCAAAATGTCCAGATGTCCCTTGGCTTTGATGGGAAGGTTTTGCCTAGAGTCAGTCTATAGTGATTAATTACCTGGTGAGAAAGAACAGAGTATTTAAAGTGTTTTTCTTTCAGAACCTGCCAGTCACGCGTATCCTGGACAACCTGATGGAGATGAAGTCCAATCCGGTGAGTCTCCTCTCTTCCCTTCTTTCCTCCCCCTCTACTGTGGACATTCCTCTATGTTTCTGCTTTGTTGCACCATCACATTCAGGAGGGAAGCATGCTGATGAATACAGTGGCAACAAGATGAACAACCTGATGGGGGTCTCATGTCTGCAGTCGGAGACTTCTCCAATCATGCCCCCTTCTGATTAGATCACTTCTGAATATGTGGGGGGAAACTAGTCATCACAAATTGTGAAGACGTGACTAGATTTTTTAAATAAAGGCAGCAACTGTAGCTAAGCTACTTTGTAAAATGTCAAATAGCTGTCTGCAGTCGTGTACATACAGTACCAGTCAAAAGTTTGGACACACCTAAACATTCCAGGGTTTTTCTTTATTTTTACTATTTTCTACATTGTAGAATAATAGTGAAGACATCAAAACTATGAAATAACACATATGGAATCATGTAGTAACCAAAAAACGGTTAAACAAATCAAAATAAATGTGAGATTCTTCAAAGTAGCCACCCTTTGCCTTGATGACAGCTTTGCACACTCTTGGCATTCTCTCAGCCAGCTTCATGAGGTAGTCACCTGGAATGCATTAGCTACAGTTGCTGCCTTTATTAAAAAATCTAGTCCGTCTTCACAATATGTGAAAAATAATGTATAACCCTTGAATGAGTAGGTGTGTCCAAACTTTTGACTGGTACTGTACCTGCGGATGACCTAGTGTTTAAGTCAAGTCAGTCAGTCATGTGCATAACAATATAGAAATGCCAGGAAGCTTCTGCTACAGCAGACATAGGGGCATGCGTCCCAGATGGCACCCTATTTCCTATATAGTGCACTACTTTTGACCAGAGCCGTATGGGCCCTGGTCAAAAATTGTGCACTATGTAGGGAGTAGGGTGCCATTTGGGATGCCGCCCCAGTGATTAAAAACAGCTCTGTGAGGGTGACCTGGCCTGATCTGCTCTGGGGGCTCCACGGTTGTGCGAAACCCTAGCTGCTAGCTGTCTGCAGGGGCTGCAATAGAGCACATGGGCAGCACTGTGGACTCTCAATCCTCTCTGGGAGGACAGGCGCACACTGAACGTGGAGATTAGGTTACAGCTAACCCAGAAGCTCTCTCTACACTCCCTCATCTCGCTCTCAGCTCCTTACCAGCTTACCCTGAAGCAGAGGGAAGGTCCACTGAAAATCATTCACAAGCCATCCTCTGTGCACTCAACACTACACTTGTTAGTGTAGGCCACCAGACTTGAGGGAGGTCCCCTATTCCCCTCTGTGGTCCGTGTCTAATTTTCCCTGGATCAGCTGCTACATCTATAGAGGCGTTACATCAACTTAGTCCCTTTGTGATTACAATCTCTCACAGGTCCATAAACATTTGGGGAATGATAATATGAACAAACGCTTTTCAATTTCCATTAGCGCCGTTCCATCTTGTGTCAGCGTCCCAGGTGGCACCCTATTCCCTTCAAAGTGCCTGTAGGGCTCTACTTAAAAGTAGTGCACTATATAGGGAGTAGGGTACCATTTGGCACTCATACTGTGTCTCTACAGCCAGGAGGGAGCAGGGATTACAGGATTCTGTTACTGGCTTCAGATGCCCCCCAACCCCTATCCCCACCTCTCCAAACACTGAATTGGACATAACAATATTATCATTTTCTCAGCTACTGGAATTACAGTGCACTGTACAAAGCGCTTCTTGTTCGGTGAGCCGAGAAGGAGAGGGGCACATCAGTCCAAATTCAACAGCCTCCATCCTCCTCTCCCCACCCCTGTCCCGCATCCGATGGCCCTCTTGGACAGGTGTAATCTATCGGTGGTTCTTCTGTGTGAACACAATGCCATTCCTCTCCCAGGCAGGTTTAGCAGTGTGTTCAGGTTTGATATCAGAAGCCCTCTGCTGAACTGCCTCTCTCCTGTGTGGGGAAAGACGATAGCACAAAAATCTGGAGCATCTAGTCAGTTCAGAGAGACAGGGAGCTCCTCTTTCACCAGCCTGACTGCAAAGTATTTTCTCTTCTGGTGAAGAATGTGAGTGGGCCACGGCTCTGCCAGATAGAGGGAGATGCATTCGGTCCATTGGGAAGAGAGGAGAGAGACTAGGGATGCATCCTAAATGGCAACCTATTTAGTGCACTACTTTTGACCAGGGCCAATAGGGCTTTGTTGTGAATTGTTAGATATGTTGTGTATTGTTAGATATTACTGCACTGTTGGAGCCAGGAACACAAGCATTTCCGCTACACCCGCAATAACATCTGCTAAATATGTGTATGTGACCAATACAATTTGATTTGGTCAAAAGGAGTACACTATAGGGAATAGGATGCCATTTGGGACGTAGCCCAGACTAAAGACTTGGTTCTGGGTTTAAGGAGGATGTATGAGAGAGGGAGGAAACTCCACTGATCCTATGTAAGACTAGTTCTGGTAAATGTGATGTTTCTGTTGAAATCATGCAGGTGTTCTCTGAATCTGAATTCTTCCTGATCTGATCGCACTTGAGTCAATTGGTTGACTTTGTCTCACAGGACCCATGCTTATGCAGGAGTTGCTTTTAATAAGAGGAACTGGGTGACCTTGAGCAATGGGTGGGATTTTGGTGTTTCTAGAATTGTCAGAAAATGGTCTCTCTCTTGTTGTTCATGTGATGTATACGTTTGTTGGTGTATTGCTGATGTGTTTCTGATCTGCAGGAGACGGATGACTACAGATACTTTGATCCCAAGATGCTGCGCGGCAGTGAGAGGTGAGACTCCAAGAGCTCCAAGGATAGCAGTTAAGGCCTCTAAATAGTAACATGCATTTTCTGTCCGTAAGATCTGTGTCTAAACACTCCTGTTCTCCCAACAGCTCAACCCCAAGGAACAAGAACCCGTTTCAAGAGGTGAGTCCTGCCATGGTCAGCAGACAGACGCACAAACAGGGCCTCCACTAAATCCAGTAACTGCTGTGTGTTGCCTATCTTGGACTCAATGTATGACGGGGGGGGGGGGGGGGCACACTACTCTGTGTATATAATGTACATGAACCTAGCAGCCTCAACCTGTCAGTGAGATCTCACCTTCTGTTTCAGGCTATCGTCTTTGTGGTCGGAGGAGGAAACTACATAGAATATCAAAACCTGGTGGACTACACAAAGGTAAACTATCACTCCAAATTGTTTTCGTTTTTCTTTTCTTTTTTATGAATGTTTTATTAAAATGTCTACATGTCACATTGTGACAAAAGTTTCCATTGTATTTTGTGAAACCTCTTCATGTTTTCAGTAGAGTTCTTTTGAACAACGTGTATTTTGTGGCATCCTTTTAGGCAAAGCCAGGGAAGAGGGTGCTGTACGGATGCAGTGAGCTCTTCAATGCAGGGCAGTTCATCAAACAGGTAGGAGGACCACCAGCCTTTGTGTGTGTCCCAAATGGCACCCTATTACCAATATAGTGCACTACTACCCTATGTGGCCCTGGTCAAAAGTAGTGCACTGAATAGGGAAACTGCATTGTTGGTTAAGGGCTTGTAAGTAAGCATTTCACGGTAAGGTCTACTACACCTGTTGTATTTGGCGCATGTGACAAATAAAATTTGATTTGATTTATAAAGGGTGCCATTTGGGAAGCAGGCTTTTTGTTGAGTAATATCAATAATTTAAGCCTGACTCATAATATGGAATGATGACACCCATATTGTGGGTTTGTGTTAAATCACCTACACTGCTAAGTTGATCGTAGATTTCTGGTAGTGAGATGTGGTTTTTATTGTTTCTCCGTGTTTGTCTCCACAGCTATCCTCACTCGGCCAAAAGTAAAAGCAAGAAAACATATGAACACTTTCTTTTCTTCGATTCCATTTCTCCTAAATACTCACAACTGCAATCAAGACCTCTCTAATCATTGATGATCGTTTTAAGTTCCTCTAGATCCTGTCTCTCGCTCGCTCGCTCTCTCTCGCTCTCTCTCTCTCTCTCTCTCTCTCTCTGATATTCCATGTGTTTTATAATGTGTACCATACTTACATTGTTTGTTTAAAGGCCCATTCCAGTCAAAAACATGATTTCCTGTGTTTTATATTTCCATACTATGAGGTTGAAGAAAATATTGCAAAAAATCTGATAATGCCTTTTTAGTGTAAGAGCTTTTTGAAAAGACCACCTGAAATGATTGCCTGTTTTGTTGGGATGGAGTTTTGGCCTGCCTGGTGAGATCACCAGGTAAATTAGTTCATAGATGAAAGAGTTCCAAACCTCTCTGTCAATAACAGATAGTTTTCAGTTTTCCCCTCCTCACTCAGACCACTCCGACAGTCCTACCAAAATTCTTGTTTGAGAAATTGCTCTTGCTAAGAAGCTATTTTTGTTACTTTTTGACCATTTGAATTGAAAACAATCGCAGTAAGGTACTTAATTGTTACCCAGAAATGATTTGATATTGATATAAAAACATCTGCATTGGGCCTTTAACTAATTTGCTTTGCACTCTCAACAAATAAAGTTTGAATAGTCTTACTCAACACGGTTGCTGTGTAGTGTATCTAGTGTATCAACCAGAGTTTTCCAACTTGTCCTTTGTTTAATCTTATTCAGGATCAGGACAGGGTGTTTTACTAGACTTCTTCCTCTTGCAGCGAACAAGGATACAAATAAATAATATTTACAGTCTACAAATAGCCCCGTTTGTCTGTGTCCGTTCCCCTTAGGCGAGTTGGAGCTGATCTCGAATGAGCCAAGAAGCCAGTGTCAGTTTAGTTGCTGATCTAGAGTTGTAGCATGGAGAACTCAACACTATTATACAAGGTGCTGCTGTTTATTTTCTGTATTGCCCAACACCATAGACTAAGACTGCTACCTTGACCAGCTTTAGGTGCCACCAATCAAAGTATGTATCGAAGTGTATTATTAGCTGACCTGACTTCCGTGGCTAGCGTTGCATCAGACACTCTCATTAACCGGATCAAGGGATTAGGCTAATGTATGTAGGACACAACCATGCCAGTTCTATTACTGTACACCTGCCTTGCATACACAGACAGGGTCATTCTATGGAGAGACTGAGAGGGGGATTCTCAACTCTGTCTCGGTTGGAATTACGACAGAGAATGTTACCATCTACCTGAGGGGTCCTTGGGACACCACTCACTGCAGCTGTCCTGGATCAGAACAGGCCGGGGTCTTCAGACGATGTGTGTTTGAAATGAGACCGTCATAAAAGCTTGGATCTTGGCCGTGAGGTGCTCAGAAGATGAGGGTGCTGATGGAGGACACCAACATATTCCCTCCTAATGTATCTGTCTACAGGTTGTCAGCCGAGGGGGAGACTGCCATTGGTGTTTACTTGTTGATACTAGGTAATTATTCTGTTTACCTTGCCAAAGTGATGTATTCCCATACTGTTGATAATATAGAGTAGACAACTTTCACAAAATAAATAAGTGGTGAATCTTATGTTAGTGTACTTATGTTAGTGTACTTATGTTAGTGTTGGGTAGGTCACTTTCTAAATGTAATCAGTTGCTAGTTGCCTGTCCAAAATTGTAATCAGTAATATCATTTTTGGATTACCCAAACTCGGTAATGTAATCTGATAACTTTTGGATTACTTTCCCATTAAGAGGCATTAGGAGACATAAAGGATCCATCAAACTCTGACTTGCTCAGGTGGAACGAACTTAAACTTACCCTTTCTAAAAACAAATCCGAATTTAGTGTAATTGAGAAAACAAAAAGGTGTCAATGTATTTTTTCGAAAATATCCTTTAACGGTATGGGTACTCCCTGTTCACTCATGACTGCACGGCCAGGTACGACTCCAACACCATCATTAAGTTTGCCGATGACACAACAGTGGTAAGCTTGATCAACGATGAGACGGCCGATAGGGAGGAGGTCAGAGACCTGACCTTGTGGTGCAAGGACAACAACCTCTCCCTCAACGTGATCAAGACAAAGGAGATGATTGTGGACTACAGGAAAAGGAGGACAGAGCATGCCCCCATTCTCATCAATGGGGCTGTAGTGGAGCAGGTTGAGAGCTTCAAGTTCCTTGGCGTCCACATCACCAACAAACTATCATGGTCCGAGCACACCAAGACAGTCGAGAAGAGGGCACGACAAAATCTATTCCCCCTCAGGACACTAAAAAGATTAGGCATGGGTCCTCAGATCCTCAAAAGGTTCTTACAGCTGCACCATCGAAAGCATCCTGACTGGTTGCATCGCTGCCTGGTATGGCAACTGCTCAGCCTCCGACCGCAAGCCACTACCGAGGGTAGTGCGTATGGCCCAGTACATCACTGGGGCCAAGCTTCCTGCTATCCAGGACCTCTATACCAGGCGGTGTCAGAGGAAGGCCCTAAAAATGGTCAAAAACTCCAGCCACCCTAGTCATAGACTGTTCTCTCTGCTACCGCATGGCAAGCGGTACCGGAGTGCCAAGTCTAGGTCCAAGAGGCTTCTAAACAGTTTCTACCCCCAAGCCATAAGTCTCCTGAACAGCTAATCAAATGGCTACCCAGACTATTTGCATTGCCCCCCCCCCCCCCCCCCCCACGCTGCTGTTACTCTCTGTTATTATCTATGCATAGTCACTTGAATAACTCTACCTACATGTACATATTATCTCAATTACTTCGACACCGGTACCCCCGCACATTGACTCTGTACCGGTACCCCCTGTATATAGCCCCGCTATTGTTATTTACTGCTGCTCTTTAATTATTTGTTATTCTTCTCTTACTTTTTATAGGTATTTTCTTAACTGCATTGTTGGTTAAGGGCTTGTAAGTGAGGCATTTCACTGTAAGGTCTACACCTGTTGTATTCAGCTTGTGACAAATCAAATTTGATTTGATTTATGAATTTAAAAGTAATCTAGTTTTCCAAAGTATCTGTAATCTGATTACAATGTGTTTTTCCAGGTAACGTATCTGATTACAGTTCCTTTTTTTGTAATCAGATAACATTGAACTAATTACATGTAATTAGTTACTCCCCAACCCTGTGGGTGACTTTGTTGTGACATTGTTATGATAATGTTATACGTTTTTTTGTTTACAATTTCAGGGTGGCTCTCCTGTCTAGGTAATGGAGTGGTGATTCTACTGTTGGTCAAGCAGAGACACAGTCTGGAGCCACAGGACTTCCTCACTCTCAATCTGGCTGTGTCCGACGCTGGCGTCGCGATCTTCGGCTACTCCAGAGGGATACTGGAAGTCTTCAACTTGTTCAGGGACGACGGCCTGCTGATCAAGACCATCTGGACCTGCCAGGTACAGTAGGAACGTTGGTTGGTAGTTTTTTGTTGTTGGTTGATTCATATTACCCCTATATTATTATTATTATTATATGGACTTATAAGAAGATTTGTAATTCTAGTTATTATTTAATTATTATTGTAATGCCTTGAATGAGATTCAAGAGCACTAAATAGATTTTGACATTATCCCAGATCTTGGGAAATTCAACAGAAAACTACATTCGAGCTACACAGATAAGATCAGCACAATAACATCGTAGAATTTCAGGGAGAAATCAAGAGGTGATTCTCTGATCTGAATAAGCTCAAGGACAACTTGTACAATACCATATTTTATATGGTATTGTAACTTAGCATTTTTCGACTATTACGAAACAAAGTATCAGTTTTACAGGAAATTAAAGCAACTTCCCTTAGTACTGTTACCGTGGCTACCCAGGACTCACACCACTCCACTTGACAGACGACTGGAATAAATGACAGAAAGAAAAAACATCACATTCCACCAGAGAAGAGTGTGTGTTTCTATCCTGCATTAGTCAGTCTACCTGGCTCATACCCTGAGAGTCTGGTTAGAGGGTGATGACACAACATGGTTTGGAAAGATTCCTTCCGTTCCCTCAGGTTGGCAGAGAGCTGCAGGCACTTCATCCTAATCTGTGTGTGTGTGTGTGTGTGTGTGTGTGTGTGTGTGTGTGTGTGTGTGTGTGTGTGTGTGTGTGTGTGTGTGTGTGTGTGTGTGTGTGTCCGTCAGGTGGACGGCTTCCTGATCATGCTCTTTGGGCTCATCAGCATCAACACACTGACATCCATCAGTGTCGTTCGCTACATCAAAGGATGCCAGCCCAGCTATGGTATGTAGTCTATGCTGTGGCCCTGCCAAGCCTGAGGGTTGCTGGCTAGGTCCCATGCCAGGACATGCAGGGTTGGGGCTGAAGCTCCCCCTGGTCAAGTTGCTCAGGGCAGGGCACCCTGGCTAAATGGCAGCCACTATAAACTCTATTATTCTGCTGCTCCAGGTTAAGGCCTTATGCTGTTCAGTGCTCCCTGACCGCCGGCTAGATGGCACAGATGGAACTATTAGAGAGAGAATCATAAATATAATCTCAGTTGTCCTACTTGTTTTTTGTGAAATCACCAAATCATTTGTTTCTTCCCCATGTTTCGTCATATAATACCATCTCTGTTTAGTAACTACATGTCTTGTCTTTCAGCTCATTATAATAACCACTGTAATGTTGCCGTGGTGATTGTGGCAGTGTGGCTGTGTGCCCTCTTCTGGGCTGGAGCGCCCCTGGTGGGCTGGGGGAGTTACACAGGTAGGACCCTCTCAGTGTAGTCTCTGAAATCCCAGACCTAGGGAAACAGCATGAGAACATCGGTGACATTGTGGGCATCTCGTTCACCTCTCTGATAAAGTAGATTCTTCTGGTCATGTAGTGTATGTGGACACCTGCTTGTCGAACATCTTATTCCAAAATCATGGGCATTAATATGGCGTTGGTCCTCCCTTTGCTGCTACAACCTCCTTCGCTCTTCTGGGAAAGCTTTCCAATAGTTGTTGGAACATTGCTGCGGGGACTTGCTTCCGTTCAGCCACGAGCATTAGTCAGGTCGGGCACTTGTGCTGGAGATTAGGCCTGGCTCGCAGTCGGCGTTCCAATTCATCAGAAAGTTGTTCCATGGGGTTGAGGTCAGGGCTCTGTGCAGGCCAGTCAAGTTCTTCCACACCGATCTCAACAAACCCTTTCTGTATGGACCTTGCTTTGTGCACAGGGGCATTGTCATACTGAAACAGGAAAGGACCTTCCTCAAACTGTTGCCACAAAGTTGGAATCATGTAGAATGTCATTGTATGCTGTAGTGTTAAGATTTCCCTTCACTGGAACTAAGGGGCCTAGCCAAAAGCATGAAAAACAGTCACAGACCATTATTCCTCATCCACCAATCTTTACAGTTGGCACTATGCATTGGGGTAGGTAGCTTTCTTGTGGCATCCGCCAAACCCAGATTCGTCCGACGGACTGCCAGATGGTGAAGCGTGATTCATCACTCCAGAGAACTCGTTTCCACCACTCCAGAATCCAATGGCGGCGAGCTTTACACCACTCGAGGCGACACTTGGCTTTGCGAATTGTGATCTTAGGCTTGTATGCGGCTGCTCGGCCATGGAAACCCATTTCATGAATCTCCAGACGAACAGTTCTTTTGCTGATGTTTCTTCCAGAGGCAGTTTGGAACTCAGTAGTGAGTGTTGCAACCGAGGACAGATAATTTTTATGCGCTACGCGCTTCAGCACTAGGCAGTCTCGTTCTGTGAGCTTGTGTGGCCTACCACTTTGTGGATGAGCTGTTGTTGCTCCTAGACGTTTCCACTTCACAATAACAGCTCTTACAGTTGACCAGGACAGCTCTAGCAGGGCAGAAATTTGACGAATTGACTTGTTGGAAAAGTGGCATCCTATGACGGTGCCACGTTGAAAGTCACTGAGCTCTTCAGTAAGGCCATTCTACTGCCAATGTTTGTCTATGGAGATCGCATGGCTGTATGCTCAATTTTATATACCTGTCAGAAATGGGTGTGGCTGAAATAGCCCAATCTACTAATTTGATGGGGTGTCCTCATAATTGTGTGTATATTTGTTGTAATATATGCACATACAAAAATATGTGGTTAAAAGGAGTTGATTGATCAATGATCATTATAACCAATCAACCTGGTCAATTCTTTGTTTTCCACCTTGCAGCTCGTAAGTATGGGACGTGTGAGATAGACTGGGTCCAGGCCAGGTTCTCTGTGTCGTACAGACTCTACGTCATCCTCATCTTCACCTTCAACTTTTTCATCCCATTCGTGGTCATATGGTTCTCCTACGTGTCCATCATCCGGACGGTCAACAACAGCCACAAGTCCAGCAGAGGGGGAGCGGTCAGCGAGAGAGAGAAACAGATGGAGCGCAGTATAACAACAGTGAGTGAGGGAGCCCCCAGTCTACAAACAATTAATAGCTGCAGGATTTGGTACATGTTACATAATGGTGAATGCTGTGAGATTCAAAGTACAAATAATCTAGCATTGTGTCTGCCGATGGTCTGCTGTTTTAGCTATACACTGCTTTGATTTCATTATAATTTTAGTCCAATGCAAGGTTATAATGTCTTCAGAAGGTATTGGTTAGGTCAGTGTTTGTGGCTATGCATGTAGTGTACACCCAACGGACAGTTTATTTGGTACACCACCCCGTTCACGAACATGGATCGCTCCCACAGACACTGAGTCACATGGCCGTGGCTTGCTATATAAAGCAGGCATCAAGGCATCCAGTTACTGTTCGTTTGAACATTAGAATGGGCAAAACGAGTGACCTAAGCGACTTTGAGCGTGGTATGATCGTCCGTGCCAGACTCGCCAGATACAGTATCTCAGAAACGGTCGCCCTCCTGGGCTGTTCACGCATGACAGTGTCTAGGGTTTCCAGAGAATGGTGCGACAAACAAAAAACATCCGGTCAGCGGCAGTCCTGTGAGCGAAAACTCATTGATGAGAGGTCAAAGGAGAATGTCAAGAATCGTGCAAACTAACAGGCGGGCCACAAACAGGCAAATAACGGTGCAGTGGTGTGCAGAACGGCATCACGGATGGGCTATTGCAGCAGACGACCACGCAACGTTCCACTCCTATCAGCTAAAAACAACAAGAAGCGGCTCCAGTGGGCACGCCATCACCAACACAGGACAAATTGAGGAATGGAAAAACATTGCCTGGTCCGACGAATCTTAATTCCTTTTGATGGTGTACCACCATCCAGTCTGCAGCAACTGCGTGATGCCAGCATGGACCAACATCCCTGTGGAACGTTTCTGACTTGTAGAATCCGTGCCCGGAACATTTCAGGATGTTATGTAGGCAAAGGGGGGTCCGACCCGGTACTAGATGGGTGTACCTAATAAACTGCCCTGTGAGTGTATGTTATACCAACTCCCTCCTCCTCCCCCAGGTGTCTCTGATCCTGTGTTCAGCCTTCCTGCTGGCCTGGTCTCCCTACGCAGTCATCTCCATGTGGTCTGCCTGTGGTCACCAGGTGCCTCCTCTCCACAGCATCCTGGCTAGCCTGTTTGCTAAGTCAGCCAGCTCCTACAACCCCTTCATCTACCTGGGCCTGAACTCCAAGTTCAGACAAGACTTCAGAGCCCAGTTCCACTGCCTGCGCCACAATCCGGACCTCTCCCACAGGCCAGACGAGGTGCAGATTGACCTGGACATTATGGAGGTGAATGGAGGGGTGGATGACCTGGACTCTGGGGTAGAGCTGGGTAGTGAAAGGGGTGTGGAGGAGAGGGGGGAGAACCAGAGGAGTCCTCTTATGCCCCCGATGATAGCCCCGGCTCCCAGTCATCGCCTGTTCCTGAGGAAACTCAGTGACTCTGGGCGCCTGTGAGCTCTGTCTCTTTGTTTCTGTCTCTGTCCCTCTGTTTCTGTATCTCCCTGTTTCTATCTCTGTTGCTGTCCATCTGTCCCTCTGTTTCTCTCTTTCTGTCTCTCTCCATTTGTTTCTCTGTCTCTCTGTTTCTGTCTCGCTGTCTCTCTGACACTCTCTTGTCCTACGTACTGAGCTACAGCGGAGATCAGCTTTCACTGTTAACTGTTCACCTCCACAGCACTCTGATCGCCTGTACACACGTACATTTTACTCACAGTACAGCAACCCTCTGGACTTAACCTTTTTTTTTTTTTATCAAGAGAAGACATTGGTTTTGGCCTCACCTGAATTATTTGGAATCACTGATGTTGAAGGATTTACAGTATGTGGCGGCACTATCAATTTAAGGTCTGAGTTAAATCATATTTGTTATACTGTTTTACATGTTACTCTAAAGCTGTGAATAATTAGTTGTTTTAAAAATAAAAAAAATCCTTGGTTTTAGGTTTGTACGCCGTCCAAAAAATAACTTCCAATAGCTCATCAATCAACGATGACTTGACTCAAAGGGGGTTATATCAGGCACTGATGTTGTACATTCATTCTCAGTCACTCAGAGGGCTTGTGTGCAGAAATAATGAGGTGGAGAAGTGAGAAAAGGCTCTGCCTTGACCTGAAGTCGCTAATCTGGGTTTTGTCCCCTCTCTGCCCTGTGGGAGCCCTGAGGGAGCTTGGGAAACTGGGAGAATGTGAGCCAGCCCTCACAGGGAGACTGGCTGGTGCACAGCTGAATCTGTTGGACCAAGAGGAGAAAGCAGAGAACAACACAACAACCACAGAATGGAAAGAGGTTACTGTTCAATTCAATACAGCTTTATTTGTCCCCTTATTGCAGTGCAACAACACACTGAAACAAGAGCAACAATCCATAGACACGGGTAACAGAAAAACAATGACTGTGAAAGAAGAACTGCAATAAATATCAAAGAGTGTAAAGTCATGTGCAAATGACAAGTAGGATTACTGTAGTACTGTGTACTGTACTGTGGCCTGGAATTAGGAAGGATATAGGATATACTGTATGAGGGTAACTCCACTCCAGAGGCTGTGGTTTTATTGGTCAGCTAGTGAGTTTGCTGAATAAATATTACCAAGTCTCCCCTCAATAAAACAAACACAAGCCACTAATCCAGTTGGGTTCAACAATGGAATTATAACCGAACAAGTTAACAATAGTCTCCCTTTGTAATAACAGCCTGTCTCAGATAATGACACGGTAATGGCTGCCGTAAGTCCCCTTTCTCTTCTATGAGTAATTATAAACCACAACACAGTGTCTGCGTCCGAATGGCAACCTATTCCCTATTTAGTGCATTACATTTGACGCGGGCCCTGGTCAAAAGTAGTGCACTTTATAGGGAATAGGGTGCCATTATGGACACACTGGTGTCTTCAGAGTTACCTCAGGACTCCACGGCAGCTGGAATTTCAGCAGGACTAATGACATGGGACAGGCACACAATAACCCATCAGGGGTCCCCATAACTGACCAAACACAGCTACCCCAGCCCTGCCAACACCACGAGCACGGTGACACAAAATAAACCAATCCACCTCTCCAAGAAAATACCACAAAAACATCAGCTTGTTAGTGAAATCCCTCTTTCTGGAAGAAAGAGCATCTCTAATCTATGTTCGTTTAAATGTGCTATTCAACTTTTTAGATGATAGTTTCTCATTCATTTTACTTTGACAATGTTTTAACAGAAAATTACCATACATTTTCCCTCAGATATAGGACCATCATGGTTCGAACTTGAAAGCAGTTTGCATTCACAAGTCTAGGTTGAATCGCATCCGGCCGTGATTGGGAGTCTCATAGGGCTGCGCACAATTGGCCCAGCATCGTCTGGGTTTGGCCGGGGTAGGCCGTCATTGTAAATAAGAATTTGTTCTTAACTGACTTGCCTAGTTAAATAAAGGTTAAATAAAAATAAATACATGTACACAGGATATTGAATTGTTTAGAATGTGAATACCAAAATGAATAACAATCTGATGTGCCTTATTGCTTGTGGCTATGGCAAGGAATATAAAGGCATTTGATATGCCTTGGTCTATGGTGGCATGGTCAGAGGATGAGCCTTGAACTCTGAGTAGGTTGCTGTGTTTCTCCCATCAAGTCTCCCATTATACTAAACACATTACAGTGGCCCATTCTGCTTGGCCCATGCTGAAACAGCTATGTCAGTTCCCTTTTAGTCAGCTCCTCAGTCTCACCCCACATGGCTGAGCATGGAGTCACAGGCCAAGTTCTCCTTGTGACCATCACCTGCTTACTTAGAAACACCCAGCCAAGCCTACACTCTCCATTAGCTTTATAGTATCATAACTCATACCATGCTGAAATGTTTGTTGGTGTTTTCAATTAGGCGGAGTAATGTACTGTAAATGCATGCACCAAAAGGTTTATATGTAGCGCTGGATGAGTAATGAAATGTGTGTCATTAGAATGTGTGGAATATGTGTCCCAGTCCCCAGAGAGAACAACGCATTCTGACCTTGAGGGAAAGTTCCAAGGTCAAATCAGACCAAATACTATTTCAAATACTTCAAACTGAGCTTGATTTGAGCGTACCCAGACACCATAGAACAGGTTTTAGATACTCCCCTTCTTCTTATGGAATCTCTTTCTTTCCTTCTTTCTGAATGTCAGCAGTGAGGGCAGGCGACACTTCACCCCAGGTGATTTATGTGATCGTAGCCTTTTTGACATAACTACAACAACTAAAGCTGACATTAACATAATCACTGGCTACACTGATGCTGTGATGGTGAAAGGCCATACTAATACCTGGACAATGGTGTCCGATGGCACCCTAGTGGCTTTGGCTTCAACGAGAGGAGAGGTTCAGGTTATCCCTGGTTTATCTGTCTGACATTGATTTCACTGAGCTCCGCTAGGACTCTGTCCAGAAGAAAATATTGAGAGGATGGCACATGAGACTCTGCTGTTCTGGAGGACAGAAAGACATGATGAGAATATCAGGCAGCTGTAGGGGTTGTCATGGTGACCCCCATCTTCCTTTTCTCTCTGACAGTGAAAGGGATGGGGATTTTTATAACAATGATGAACATGTGTATCTATGGAGCATGTACAGTGCCCACAGAAAATACTCACACCCCTTGACTTAATTCCACAATTTGTTGTCTTACAAATTGGATTAAAATGGATTTAATTGCAATTTTTTTTGTCAACGCTCTACACAAAACACTCAAATTCTAGCATTTGAAGAAGAAAAAAACCTCACTAATATATCTTGATTACATAAATATTCTACCCCGAGTCAATAAATGTTAGAATAATCTTTGGCAGTGATTACAGCTGTGAGTCTTTCTGGGTAAGTCTAAGAGTTTTCCACACCTGGATTGTGCAACACTTGCCCATTATTCTTTTAAAAAATTCTTCAAGCTCTGTCAAGTCGGTTGTTGATCATTGCTAGACAGCCATTTTCAAGTCTTGCCATATATTTTCAAGTAGATTTAAGTCAAAACTGTAACCTTGGGAACATTCACTGTCATCGTGTAGATTTGGCTTTGTGTTTTAGGTTACTATCCTGCTGAAAGGTGAATTCATCTCCCAGTGTCTGCTGGAAAGCAGAAAGAACCAGGTTTTCCTTTACAATTCTGCCTATGCTTAGCTCCATTCCGTAAATGTTTATCCTGAAAAAGTCTCCAGTCCTTAATGATTACAAGCATACCCATAATATGATGTAGCCACCACTATGTTTGAAAATATGGAGTGTTACGAGTAATGTGTTGTATTAGATTTGCCACAAACTTAACACTGTTTTCAGGACAAAAAGTTAATCGCTTTGCTGCATTTTTTTCAGTATTACTTTAGTGCCTTGTTGCAAACATGATGCATGTTTTGGAGTATTTGTAGTCTTTACAAGATTCCCTCTTTTCACTCTTGTCAATTAGGTTAGAATGATGGAGTAACTACAATGTTGTTGATCTATCCTCAGTTTTCTCCTATCACCGCCATTAAACTTTGTAAAGGTTTTAAAGTCACCGTTGGCCTCATGGTGAAATCCCTGAGGGGTTTACTTCCTCTCTGGCAACTGAGTTAGGAAGGATGTCTGTATCTTTGTAGTGACTGGGTGTATTGATACACCACCCAAAGTGTAATTAATAACCACCATGCTCAAAGGGATATTCAATGTCTGCTTTTTTATTTTTACCCATCTACCAATAGGTGCGCTTTTTTTTGCGAGGCATTGGAAAACCTCACTGGTCTTTGTGGTTGAATCTGTGTTTGAAATTCACTGCTCGACTGAGGGACCTTACAGATAATTGTATGTGTGGGGTACAGAGATGAGGTAGACATAAAAAAAATCGTGTTAAACACTATTATTGCACACAGAAAAGAGTACATATGACTTATTTTTTACACCTGAACTTATTTAGGCTTGCCATAACAAAGGGGTTGAATACTTATTGACTCAATACATTTCAGCTCAAAAAAAAACATTCCACTTTGACATCATGGGCAGATCAGTGACAAAACATCTCATTTTCATACATTTAAAATTCAGGGTGTAACACAACAAAATGTGGCAAAAGTCCAGGGGTGTGAATACTTTCTGACAGCACTGTACATACTAGCTTCTAGAAGTAGGTGAAGACCTGAGGATCCAAACGTGGTCACCAAAGCACATGGCAGCATAGATTGCCGTGTGTAGAGTCTTTATGCCAATTAGCAGACACTTTTATCCAAAGCAATTTACAGAATTGAATGCAGATGTTTCAGTATATGTGATCCCCGTAGTATTTGTCTGGTACAATATGATTGCCCACTGAACAGTCTTCTACTGTTATGTTTAATTACTTTGATTTCTTAATCTGCTTTATATTCTAACAAAGTACCTGCAATCATAACGTCAACCTCACTTTATTTGACTCATATGTAATTTCTGGTTAATTTTGAGGCCACCTTATTGTCCTGGCTGCTTGGTTCAGATGTCTCAGGTTGAACTCAGGTCTCTAGTAGACCCCTCCTCCTCTGATGTCACAGGGAGATGACTGGGAAGTTTGAGGACATTATTTAAGGAGCCAGCTCTCTCTGGAGGTTCAGATGTGATCCCAGGAATACTACACACTTCCAGGGAATAGCACCTTTTTCCTTCCCCCTGCAAGAATTTGCCATATGGAATCTTAGATCTCAAGGAAACCTTATTCTACAAATTGTCTGTAAGGTGGATTTTTGGTTTGTGTTTTTTTTGTGTGTGTGTGTGTGTGTGTGTGTGTGTGTCTGTAATGAATGTGTTTTAATACTTTCAGCTTTAATCCCATAGAGACAGAGATGCTCTGTTGTGTTGAACGCATGACTGAACATCGTCCAAGCTGCAGATATCTAACTTGTCTAAACAAGAGTGGCGTACTTTTCTATGAATTGATAACCAAAAACTAAAAACCTGTTTTATTGCATTGTTAGTAGATGTGCTTTTTTCTTATGCATTTCGTCTTATCAATTACTACTTGTAATTGTATATCTCTAATTATTGAAAGTTTTTTAAATGTTTTCCTGGTTGCTTATTATATTGTAGGTGTTTGGGTCATCATGCCAATTTTGTTTGCTGTTCTACACCTGTTAGGTAAGCACTGGTTGGGTCAATTGACACACTGAATGTGCCACATCATCTACCTTGTATGAGTTGTCTAGGAAATGTATTTTTCGGTTTCACTCAAAATGACAATGGAATGGAATAATTTAAAAACGGTCATATCTGATCAAAAAGGCATTGTAGAGTTTTGTGTCATAATGATGAAATTAGTACTGTGCAAAAAAAATATATATATATGTCAAAGCTTTATGTGTAATGAACTATAATATGTAACTAAGATTTCATGATGCATATTCAATATTATTGAGTGAACTTTGACATTATTGTAAAGCTTCAATGATCACTTTGTTTAATTCCCACAGGCATTCTGTCTTTGACACGCAGAGCATCTGGATCTGACTCAAGTGGTTAGTGGTTTGAATCTCATAAACACATCGTTTTTTTCTCTGTCAATATTAGGCAGATGAGATACTGTGATGTGATACTACTAGTTTTCTGGGAATTAACAATGTGTTCATTAATGTTTCTCATCTTAATTTGATCCAATGTAGTACCACAGGGAGACAGTTGAGAACTGCACAGCTCAGCAAGATAGTAAAATATTTAGAAATGTGAGAGTCTATTGATGAACAGTAGCTGCTGTATGTGGAGAAAAATATATATTTGATCGTGTTGTATCAGTGGATTTATTTCTGTAAGGTTAACCAGTCAGTTTTACTTGGAAGACTTTTAGTTTTACTTGGCAGACTCCCAAACAAAATATGATACTTATTTCATTAAGGCAGAAGTGTTAGGATGTTATTGTTGAGAGCCACTGCTCTAGCCTTGTGGCCTTTGGCTCAGAGACATGTTCAATGGTAAGCCCAGTCTCGGTTTGATTTGGATGAAATTCCTCAAAAGCAAACGGTAATGTTTATGATTTTTCTTCAAAATGTAATTAACGTAGAAGTGTGACTGGGGGTATTTTGTCTTCAGAGTTGTTCTTTATTATAGCCTGCAGGCTTTGGTATCGAGTTGTGGCTCCGAGGAAGGGAAAGCCATACCGAACTAATAGGTATAGGCTACCTGACAGAAAACACATAGAGTGCCAGCAGTATTCAGTATTCTCCATTTATTCTCTCGCTCTATCTCTCTCTTCCTGTCTCTGTCTTTCTGTCTCAGTTACCACCCCCATTGCCTGTACGACCCGTGGGGCAGACCTGACCGAGGAGAAGCAGTTGGTCCTCTGTCCTCCTAACTGCACCCTCTGGAGGGTGTCTGTGTTTGGTTCTCGGGTGTACGCCGCCGTGTCCAGCGTGTGTGGCGCAGCCGTGCACCAGTAAGGCTGGAGGAGATCAATAGCAGGGCTAAGAATAAGAGGCTTTGTGTAGGCCAGGAGAGGGATAATGTTTGGCTAATGCACACGCTATAAAGTTTCACCTCAATCACTTTCTTTTCTTTCTCATAGTATTGATGTACAGAGAGAGTCAGTATAGCTTCTACAGCATCTGCATTCTTCGTCTATCTTCCCTTCCCTCAAAGTTTGCAGTGACTGGCCGCTTACTACTCATTTACATTTTTCACTGTATTTGACCACTTCTCTCAGGGGGGTGATAAGGTCCTCGGGGGGACCAGTGAAGGTCCAAAAACTGCAAGGCAGACAGAACTACCTCGGCTCCTACTCCCATGGAGTCCAATCTCAGGCCCTGTCCAGGTGGACCGCATCGTTCACTGTGGCCCGTAGGTGGCGCCAAATACCAAACATGTTTAATATTGTACATTCCACAGGGGAAAATGTGACTTGAAGGCTGAGTAGGCATGAAGAATGACTCGAATGGTATTCAATGATATTCAATGTTGATGTTCTGAACGATTTGCAATGAAGTGATTTTTCATTAATGACACGTTTTGATAAAACATTTGACTCTCTGTTGTCAGAATCTGTTCATGTGCCCCAGGAGGTGTCCTCCCAGATAGCCACAACTGTCCTCCCTGCATCAGGACCAGGACTAGGTACAATTCTAACATGTAGATTAAACTGCACATGATGGTCACCAATACTGCATGGGACATGCATTATGTTTTATGGACACATCCTCTCTTGGTCCTCATACCTTACTAGAAGTTGAATTTCAGGGCTGACTATGTATCCAAAAGTACAATTACTTGATATCTTCATTACTAAATGGTTCTGTTTTTAGACCCTCCAGAGCTACCATGAAGTATTCCACAGAGATACCTGTCTTCCTTATTTACATGACAGATAAGGGTATTTTATTGAAACCGTACGAGCACCACGTGCAGTAACCAGAGCCTGTCTATCTTGCAGTGAAGAAAACATTAAAGAAGCCAGTGAAGAAAATAACTACAGGAGGAAATAGAGGTACGTTTGTGTCATGTTGTGCTTTGCTTTGATTGTGTAGAACATTTTATTTTGCTTCCAGAATGCCCAGGTCTTGCTCTCTCATTCCAGACTGCCAGATGGAGATAGCCCTGCTGCTGGATAGCAGCAACAACATTGGGCAGCGTCGCTTCAACCTTCAGAAGAACTTCATCAGCAAGTTAGCGGTGATGCTAAGGATTGGACCGAATGGACCACATCTTGGTGTGGTGCAAGCTAGGTGAGTCAGTTCATTTGGTGTTCAATTAGCACATTTTCCAATTAGGTGTTATCATTTAGCCACTAACTCCATAGCAAAACAGTACCGTATTGTATGAAGCTAACACAGCGCTCTTGTCCTTCCAGTGACACACCTCGGACAGAATTTCTCCTGACTAACTATACTCAACCCAAAGATGTGGTGTTTGCCATCAAAGAGATAGCATACCTGGGAGGAAACACTAACACAGGTTCTTACGGATTTTTATTGCTGGTATACACATAGTACCACATGATGGATTTGCATGCTATACGACCAGTATATAATACTATTTCCCCATTCAGAGGAGAAATGGATATGAGAGGAACGGGACGAATATATACACAGGAATACAATACATATCACCAGCTAATTTTTCACATCAGCCAAATGTAGTGGGGATTCCCGACAAAGCTCATCTGAGACAATGCTGTCTGTCTGGTCCCCACAGGTAAGGCCATCATGCACACGGTGGAGTCCTTCTTCCAGACTGGGGTGAGGAGAGGTCACCCCAGGGTCATAGTGGTGTTTATAGATGGCTGGCCCTCAGACGAACTGGAAGATGCGGCCGTGCTGGCCAGAGAGTCTGGTATCAACGTGTTCCTGGTGCCAGTGGCCAAGCCTGCCCTGGAGGAGCTAGGCATGGTCAGAGACAAGGACTACATGAAGAAGGTGAGCAGGGAGCCAAGAGACACGTGACTCTGTGGTACTCTGTCTTATTGGCTGCATCCTGTTCTACTTTAGTGGTTTGAAAAATATATGATGTTCTGGCCCTGCCCATAGTCGTTAGCAGATTTTGCTGGGCACCACATACTGTAATGCAAAGATCAATTCGCCGGCCTATATCACAGTCATGTCATCACTTACAATATCCAGCCATAGCTGTTGTGTTCTAATCTACATGATGATATGTCACTGACTGACTGTGTTTGTGTGTGCCATGCCAGGCAGTGTGCAAGGACAACGGCTACTTCACATACGCCATACCCAGTTGGTTCGGCACCACCAAGCATGTGAAGCCCCTGGCCCAGAAGTTGTGCTCAGTGGACCAGCTCCTCTGCTCCAAGACCTGCTACAACTCGGTCAACCTGGGCTTCCTCATTGACGGCTCCAGCAGCGTCGGGGAGGGGAACTTCCGCCTGATCTTGGACTTCATTACCGCCGTGGCCCGTAGCTTCGACATCTCAGACATAGGGTCACGTGTTGGGGCAGTCCAGTTCACCTATGACCAGCGGATGGAGTTTAACATGTACGACTACCCAGTGAAGGATGATGCCCTCAGGGCCCTGCAGGGGATCCCCTACATGAGTGGTGGCACGGCCACGGGAGACGCCGTTGCCTACGCTACCCAGAACCTGTTCCTGGCCCGCAAGGCTGGCCCTGGGAGGAACTTCCTCATAGTGGTCACTGACGGACAGTCCTACGATGACGTCAGAGGGCCGGCCCTGGCCGCCCAGAAGGAAGGTGTGTGGACTCCTTTTTGGCAAAAGTATTACCATGTGTCGGGCTAGCATGTAGAACAAGATCAAAATATGTTTGTATGACATAATAAAAACAGAGCTAAGCTGAAATGTTTTGTCACATTGAGTGCTATTAGTAGAGAAATAGGTTTTAGCGACAATGACAGCAGCTATAAGATAATCACACTGAACAGATTTCTTAGATGATGCTCTTCCTATTCCTAGTTCAATCACTTCAAATTACAGCACTCGTTTGATCTCATCTCTCCCCCCTTCTACAGGGATCACCATCTACTCTGTGGGGGTGGCCTGGGCTCCAATGGATGACCTGCAAACTATGGCGTCAGAGCCCAAGGATAGCCACACATTCTTCACCAGGGAGTTCACTGGCTTGCAGCAGTTCCAGCAGCCCCTTGTAAGGGGCATCTGCAGGGACTTCACTGAGGCCAACTAGGGAGAGGTAGCAGTCTGGGCTCGCTGAAAACCCCAGCCAGACAGGAAACATCTAGATAGCACTTTATTTTACAGTACAGAAATTACCAGGTATTTACTGAGAAATAAAATGGTTACTACATAGTAATAACCTATAAATTACTTGATTGTTTCTTTGGGATTCATTCAATTAAGTGCCACTCGGCACACGATGGTTGTAAATTGTGTTGAATTCTTCAAAGTAGCTGTCAGTTTTACCAAATTATTTTTTACCAAACTATTAAATACCAGTGCCAACACAAACAATACCGTAAAAAATAAAGTGCTAGTCACTGTTCAACACAACCAGAGTACAGCAGACGCTAACAAGGCAATAGCATTGTAGGTTCACGAGTTCTCAGAAAACTATCATAGATCATCAAGTTGGATATTACCTTACTCAAATAGTCTGATGGTAACTGATATCACTACCATTATTCTCAATAATAGACAATATTCATTCATAGGTTCTCAAGATGTGACTAGTTTGGGAAATATTCATGTTTTATCCAATGTGTATCGTAACTATAGTGAAATACGTTAAGGTTCATGTAGTTTGTATTTCTTGAACAAACCAAAAGCACAGAAACGTTACCTATAGACCAAGGTATTCCTTCGCCCTCATCAACAACACTTATACAGTATAAACAGTAATCACTTCTCTGCTTGATATGGCTTGTAGTCATATGTATGTTAGTTAAAGGTAAGGAATGATATTTAAGGAATAAAGTACCATTCATTCTTTGCTAGGCCACAACTGCTGATGCTAAGCTTCTATGCAACTACAACAGAATGCTTTCCCAAAGCCAGTTTCTTTTGTATACTGTCTCATACATTTGCATGTTGACCTGTACTTTATGAATTACGTTTTGTTGATGATTCTATATTTATTACTTTTCTTTTTTCTTTCAATAAAGAAGTGTTTTATTTGTTTTACAATAGATGTGTTTATCATGCAAACAATTTACCCAACAAAACAATATTACATGCAGACTGCATGCATTAAACACAACAGACTTTATGTACAGGTACACCATTTAATATTTATTATAGACATTTTATATACATTACTTTTGAACTGTTGAATGTGGTACAATCTTTAAAATCTGCTGATTCATAGTTTGCAAATCAAAAACCTTACAAAACATCAAAATTCGCAAACTGATCAGAACCTTTTATTGGAAGTCTAAAAAAAAAAGTATTGATTGTATTAATCATGCATGACAGAAACAAAAAAAAAAGACTTGGCTACACCGTACGTTTGAAAATAACAGTTTTTCAAGATAAAAGGAAAATAGTACAACCAAACAAAACATTGAGTCGTGATTAATCTTACGTTTGCTATTCCAATCCCTTAATAAAGAGAAACAATTACACTCCATGCTTGCTTCAAAGCAGTGATTTAACAGAATAAGGCAGTCTATACCTCAGACTGACATCAGGTTTCACTTGTTTTGTATTTACAGTTTCACTTGATCTTATAGAGATCCTTGGGCCGTGTATGTAGTTGAACGGATAAGACTAACAGAAAGTGAAATAAATAGTATTAAGATGTCTAATAACCTGTGATAAATAAACTCAAATACAGTAAGGTGTACAAACATATCACATAGTGATAGGAGGCTGCAGTTTATTTAAAAAGAGCTCTCAGGAAGCCATTAAATGGGCTTCTTTTAGTCCTAGTCTTTACTGCCGTGACAAGACGGTGTCAAAGCAATGTAAGAGATAGCATCCTAGGGTTAGGAAGGGCGAGATCAGCGAGGGTTTTCTGTGACAGGGGGAAAATAAGTCAGATCAGTTGTGGAGGACAGCATGAGTTGTGATGGAGGGTTCAAACCAGGAATAAATATTCCCTTTTTTTTTTAAACAATTTTTTCAGTGCTGTTATGACAGACTATATTTATATAAAAAGGATTATAAAAACTATATTTTATTTTTACACAAAAATGTCATGTAACCTACGCTAAAGTGAAGTTGATTGACTTATATTTCATTTCATATTATTTTTCTCTCGCTACATGGTTGAGTGGACGCCTGTGACTCGTGTTCAGCATGAACTGAATCCACGCCGCAGGGTCTCCCGGTCAGCCCACCAGGGGCTGTGGCCACGTCCCGTTAAATACCCTTTTCACACTAGCGAGCCAAGCTGAGCTGTACTGGCCTGGTCACAAATCCACCATAGTTACTGGAAACGTGGTGAAAAGAACAATGTGAAAAGATCATATCTAAGCCAGTTCAGTATGGTCGGGGTCAGCCCAGTTGTGTGAATCAGATTAAAAGACATGACCCAGTCCTGACCTCTCTCTGACGACCCACTGTCTGACGCATACGACAGCCACTCCGTCCATGGTCACTGAAGTATACCTACAGGACAGATATTAGCTCAGCTCAAACCTAGTCAAAAGGCTACATACACTGGCTTGTTTTAACTTAGAGTAAATTACAGTTAAATGTTTTTGTGTTCGAAAACAGATACAACTGATTGGTCGCTCCTCCACTCACCATGCCTGGCATAAGTCCCCTTGGCACCTGGTTTCTGTCAGGTGTAGAGTTCAATAGGGATGGAGGGAGGCAGCTTCAATGTAGTGTTATAAAATGCTACTCTCGTTACACAGGGCAGTGAAGCAGTCTATTCTTTCTTTGTGTCTACCCGCTCAGCTCAGTCTGGCAGAGCAGAGCTTGTCTACTACACAAACACTTTGGCCAGGGCATCGGCCCCCGCACTTGCTATGTATGCCTTAGACGGGTGGAAGGCAACGTCATAGATGGACTCGTCAGACTTCATGCGGTGGGCAGTGATCTCCTGCACACAGGTCTTACTGTCCAGGTTCCACAGACGGATTGAACAGTCGTGGCCTACAGAGGAGCAACAAGGAAAGGAATGTAGGATCAGCCATGTTCTCTCTGGATATCAGCACGACCAGAATGTTACATGAGTGTGTTGTCATAGGATACAAATGTTGTAGAAGAATATTGATACTAGTCTTAGAATCAGAACTGTAAGCTGGTGACCACCGAATGCTGCCCTTTAAAAGTTCCCCACAGCTACGTTGCTCGTACTTACTTCCTGACATCAGGTAGATCCCGTTGGGGTCCACAGCCAGGCTGGTGACAGCATCCAGGTGGGCCACCATCGCATGGATCACTTTACCTACACAACAGGACAGACATACACAAGTCAGTACAGCGATATGGCAGACAGACGAGACGTAACAGTCGGTACAGAGATATGGCAGGCAGACGTAACAGTCAGTACAGAGATACTGTACGACAGACAGATGACAGAACATGTACAAAACAGTCCTAACTCTCTATATATGACTGGTCTTAGTCATTCTCCCATCTAGGCTCTGATTCACTGAGCTAGTTAGTCAGTCAGAGTAGCTAGCTGAACACTGTCCTCTCCTGTTCACGTACCTGATTTATTGTCAAAGAACTTGATGTCCCTGTCCTCATGGGCCGTGATAGTGACAGGCAGGGTGGGGTGACTCACTACCTTGTTGATGTGGTTGGCTCCAGGCAGAGCTGAAAACACACAGGTGAGAGAATGGGTCACAACACATTCACTATTAATACTATTAACACCTGAAATGATGACAGACCATTAAGACTGTGTACAAAGTTAGTAGTCTAGGATATACGAGATATCTATATAAAGAAGAAAAAGCAACCATATCATTAGCAGTTAATATTATTCAGGGAGTCTTATTTATAATGTTACCCAGTATTTACTTGATTTTCACATAACATGTTTCTGTATACCCATAATCCCCCATAGAAAATGTAATTCAGTAAGTCATTCTATATTAACTGAGCTTATGGCCCATAGTCTCCCTGGTTGTGTTGAAAGGCTCTGGTCTAGGGTTGTTGTAGTCCTCCTGCTAAATGGTGAAAGGCTCTGGTCTAGGGTTGTTGTAGTCCTCCTGCTAAATGATGAAAGGCTCTGGTCTAGGGTTGTTGTAGTCCTGCTGCTAAATGATGAAGGCTCTGGTCTAGAGTTGTTGTAGTCCTCGCCTGCTAAATGATGAAAGGCTCTGGTCTAGGGTTGTTGTAGTCCTCTGCTAAATGATGAAAGGCTCTGGTCTAGGGTTGTTGTAGTCCTCCTGCTAAATTGATGAAAGGCTCTGGTCTAGGGTTGTTGTAGTCCTGCTTGCGCTAAATGATGAAAGGCTCTGGTCTAGGTTGTTTTGTAGTCCTCCTGCTAAATGATGAAAGGCTCTGGTCTAGGTTGTTGTAGTCCTCCTGCTAAATGATGAAAGGCTCTGGTCTAGGTTGTTGTAGTCCTGTGCTAAATGATGAAAGGCTCTGGTCTAGGGTTGTTGTAGTCCTGCTGCTAAATGATGAAAGGCTCTGGTCTAGGGTTGTTTGTAGTCCTGCTGCTAAATGATGAAAGGCTCTGGTCTAGGTTGTTGTAGTCTCTGCTAAATGATGAAAGGCCCTGGCTAGGGTTGTTGTAGTCCTGCTAAATGATGAAAGGCTCTGGTCTAGGGTTGTTGTAGTCCTGCTGCTAAATGGTGAAAGGCTCTGGTCTAGGGTTGTTGTAGTCCTGCTAAATGATAGGTGCAATAGACTTACTGTTCTCCCCCTGACAGGCGAACACCACGGCAGCCTGGGACGTCTCCAGGTCATAGATCACAGCGTTGCCCGTGTTGAAGGACGCCACCATGTGGGCGGGGTCACAGCCATTGAAGTCCACCGCCGTGGGGATGCCGTGTTCTGCCGCGCACACACACACACACACCAGTTGAAGAGCCTTTCGCACCTCCACTGTCCGACCGTGGCCACTTGACACAGGGCCGCAGTCAAGTGCCATTGTCATGTTATGTCCGTGTGAAAAACGAGCTCCCCACACTACTGGGGAAGTTAAAGTGCGTAGCATTTGGATTGTATGGCTGTCAAATCTATTCTTACCAAATGGATTTCTCTTAGATGAAGGGAGCAGATGAAAGACATCTGATATAAAATTCACTTGTCAATTACAATTACTTTTTACTCCAACTTTGTTCAAACGCCTCGATCACACCTACAGCGTCGTTGCGCAAAATGGTACGCAGCATCATCTGGATAAGTGCGCAACGAAAGTTCATCATTCGCCTTCTGCTACCATTTCTGTCAAGCCGTCTACGCACACAGTTTGACGCACACGTTCGATAAATCCAACGTACGCGCCATACAGAACGCACTGCCTCTGCAACGCTAAAGGCAAACGCAGAGTTCCATTGAAAATGAATGTACTTCTGGTGTACCAAAACGCAATGACGCTGTCAGCGTGATCAAGGCGTAAGAGAAATGGACATCAGTAATCTATAGGGCCTTAATAATGTAATACTGTGTAATACTGTGACTTCTATGTCCTGTGTCCTAAGCCTACTTCTATGTCCTGTGTCCTAAGCCTACTTCTATGTCCTGTGTTCTAAGGGGAAAATAAGTCAATCAGTTGTGGAGGACAGCATGAGTTGGTGATGGAGGGTTCAAACCAGGAATAAATATTCCCTTTTTTTTTTAAACAATTTTTTCAGTGCTGTTATGACAGACTATATTTATTAAAAAAGGATTATAAAAACTATATTTTATTTTTACACAAAAATGTCATGTAACCTACGCTAAAGTGAAGTTGATTGACTTATATTTCATTTCATATTATTTTTCTCTCGCTACATGGTTGAGTGGACGCCTGTGACTCGTGTTCAGCATGAACTGAATCCACGCCGCAGGTGCTCCCGGTCAGCCCACCAGGGGCTGTGGCCACGTCCCGTTAAATACCCTTTTTCACACTAGCGAGCCAAGCTGAGCTGTACTGGCCTGGTCACAAATCCACCATAGTTACTGGAAACGTGGTGAAAAGAACAATGTGAAAAGATCATATCTAAGCCAGTTCAGGATGGTCGGGGTCAGCCCAGTTGTGTGAATCAGATTAAAAGACATGACCCAGTCCTGACCCTCTCTGACGACCCACTGTCTGACGCATACGACAGCCACTCCGTCCATGGTCACTGAAGTATACCTACAGGACAGATATTAGCTCAGCTCAAACCTAGTCAAAAGGCTACATACACTGGCTTGTTTTAACTTAGAGTAAATTACAGTTAAATGTTTTTGTGTTCGAAAACAGATACAACTGATTGGTCGCTCCTCCACTCACCATGCCTGGCATAAGTCCCCTGGCACCTGGTTTCTGTCAGGTGTAGAGTTCAATAGGGATGGAGGAGGCAGCGTCAATGTAGTGTTATAAAATGCTACTCTCGTTACACAGGGCAGTGAAGCAGTCTATTCTTTCTTTGTGTCTACCCGCTCAGCTCAGTCTGGCAGAGCAGAGCTTGTCTACTACACAAACACTTTGGCCAGGGCATCGGCCCCCGCACTTGCTATGTATGCCTTAGACGGGTGGAAGGCAACGTCATAGATGGACTCGTCAGACTTCATGCGGTGGGCAGTGATCTCCTGCACACAGGTCTTACTGTCCAGGTTCCACAGACGGATTGAACAGTCGTGGCCTACAGAGGAGCAACAAGGAAAGGAATGTAGGATCAGCCATGTTCTCTCTGGATATCAGCACGACCAGAATGTTACATGAGTGTGTTGTCATAGGATACAAATGTTGTAGAAGAATATTGATACTAGTCTTAGAATCAGGAACTGTAAGCTGGTGACCACCGAATGCTGCCCTTTAAAAGTTCCCACAGCTACGTTGCTCGTACTATACTTCCTGACATCAGGTAGATCCCGTTGGGTCCACAGCCAGGCTGGTGACAGCATCAGGTGGGCCACCATCGCATGGATCACTTTACCTACCACAACAGGACAGACATACACAAGTCAGTACAGCGATATGGCAGACAGACGAGACGTAACAGTCGGTACAGAGATATGGCAGGCAGACGTAACAGTCAGTACAGAGATACTGTACGACAGACAGATGACAGAACATGTACAAAACATCCTAACTCTCTATATTGACTGGTCTTAGTCATTCTCCCATCTAGGCTCTGATTCACTGAGCTAGTTAGTCAGTCAGAGTAGCTAGCTGAACAACTGTCCTCTCCTGTTCACGGTACCTGATTTATTGTCAAAGAACTTGATGTCCCTGTCCTCATGGGCCGTGATAGTGACAGGCAGGGTGGGGTGACTCACTACCTTGTTGATGTGGTTGGGCTCCAGGCAGAGCTGAAACACACAGGTGAGAGAATGGGTCACAACACATTCACTATTAATACTATTAACACCTGAAATGATGACAGACCATTAAGACTGTGTACAAAGTTAGTAGTCTAGGATATACGAGATATCTAATATAAAGAAGAAAAAGCAACCATATCATTAGCAGTTAATATTATTCAGGGAGTCTTATTTATAATGTTACCCAGTATTTACTTGATTTTCACATAAACATGTTTCTGTATACCCATAATCCCCATAGAAAATGTAATTCAGTAAGTCATTCTATATTAACTGAGCTTATGGCCCATAGTCTCCCCTGGTTGTGTTGAAAGGCTCTGGTCTAGGGTTGTTGTAGTCTCCTGCTAAAGGTGGGCTCTGGTCTAGGGTGTTGTAGTCCTCCTGCTAAATGATGAAAGGCTCTGGTCTAGGGTTGTTGTAGTCCTGCTGCTAAATGATGAAAGGCTCTGGTCTAGGGTTGTTGTAGTCCTCCTGCTAAATGATGAAAGGCTCTGGTCTAGAGTTGTTGTAGTCCTCCTGCTAAATGATGAAAGGCTCTGGTCTAGGGTTGTTGTAGCCTGCTGCTAATGATGAAAGGCTCTGGTCTAGGGTTGTTGTAGCCTCCTGCTAAATATGAAAGCTCTGGTCTAGGGTTGTTGTAGTCCTGCCTGCTAAATGATGAAGGCTTCTGGTCTAGGGTTTTGTAGTCCTCCTGCTAAAATGATGAAAGGCTCTGGTCTAGAGTTGTTGTAGTCCGCCTGCTAAATGATGAAAGGCTCTGGTCTAGGGTTGTTGTAGTCCTGCTGCTAAATGATGAAAGGCTCTGGTCTAGGGTTGTTGTAGTCCTGCTGCTAAATGATGAAAGGCTCTGGTCTAGGGTTGTTGTAGTCCTGCTGCTAAATGATGAAAGGCTCTGGTCTAGGGTTGTTGTAGTCCTGCTGCTAAATGATGAAAGGCCCTGGCTAGGGTTGTTGTAGTCCTGTGCTAAATGATGAAAGGCTCTGGTCTAGGGTTGTTGTAGTCCTGCTGCTAAATGGTGAAGGCTCTGGTCTAGGGTTGTTGTAGTCTCTGCTAAATGATAGGTGCAATAGACTTACTGTTCTCCCCCTGACAGGCGAACACCACGGCAGCCTGGGACGTCTCCAGGTCAATAGATCACAGCGTTGCCCGTGTTGAAGGACGCCACCATGTGGGCGGGGTCACAGCCATTGAAGTCCACCGCCGTGGGATGCCGTGTTCTGCCGCGCACACACACACACACACCAGTTGAAGAGCCTTTCGCACCTCCACTGTCCGACCGTGGCCACTTGACACAGGGCCGCAGTCAAGTGCCATTGTCATGTTATGTCCGTGGTGAAAAACGAGCTCCCCACACTACTGGGAAGTTAAAGTGCGTAGCATTTGGATTGTATGGCTGGTCAAATCTATTCTTACCAAATGGATTTCTCTTAGATGAAGGAGCAGATGAAAGACATCTGATATAAAATTCACTTGTCAATTACAATTACTTTTTACTCCAACTTTGTTCAAACGCCCTCGATCACACCCTACAGCGTCGTTGCGCAAAATGGTACGCAGCATCATCTGGATAAGTGCGCAACGAAAGTTCATCATTCGCCTTCTGCTACCATTTCTGTCAAGCCGTCTACGCACACCAGTTTGACGCACACGTTCGATAAATCCAACGTACGCGCCATACAGAACGCACTGCCTCTGCAACGCTAAAGGCAAACGCAGAGTTCCATTGAAAATGAAATGTACTTCTGGTGTACCAAAACGCAATGACGCTGTCAGCGTGATCAAGGCGTAAGAGAAATGGACATCAGTAATCTATAGGGCCTTAATAATGTAATACTGTGTAATACTGTGACTTCTATGTCTGTGTCTAAGCCTACTTCTATTCCTGTGTCCTAAGCCTACTTCTATGTCCTGTGTTCTAAGTCTACTTCTATGTCCTGTGTCCTAGCCTACCATGTCCTGATGTCTAAGCTACTTCCATGTCCTGTGTCCTAAGCCTACTTCTTGTCCTGTGTCCTAAGCCTATTCTATGTCCTGTGTCCTAAGCCTACTTCCATGTCCTGTGTCCTAAGCCTACTTCTATGTCCTGTGTCCTAAGCCTACTTCTATGTCCTGTGTCCAAGCCTACTTCCATGTCCTGTGTCCTAAGCCTACTTCCATGTCCTGTGTTCTAAGCCTACTTCTATGTCCTGTGTCCTAAGCCTACTTCTATGTCCTGTGTCCTAACCTACTTCTATGTCCTGTGTCCTAAGCCTACTTCCATGTCCTGTGTCCTAAGCCTACTTCCATGTCCTGTGTCCTAGACTACTGTCCAATGTCCTGTGTCCTAAGCCTACTTCTATGTCCTGTGTCCCTAAGCCTACTCTCTATGTCCTGTGTCCTAAGCCTACTTCTATGTCCTGTGTCCTAAGCCTACTTCTATGTCCTGTGTCCTAAGCCTACTTCTATGTCCTGTGTCCTAAGCCTACTTCTATGTCCTTGTCCTAAGACTACTTCATGTCCGGTGTCCTAAGCCTACTTCCATGTCCTGTGTCCTAAGCCTACTTCCATGTCCTGTGTCCTAAGCCTACTTCCATGTCCTGTGTCCTAACCTACTTCCATTGTCCTGTGTCCTCAAGCCTACTTCCATGTCCTGTGTCCTAAGCCTATCCTATGTCCTGTGTCCTAAGCCTACTTCATGTTCCTGTGTCCTAAGCCTACTTCTATGTCCTGTGTCTAAGCCTACTTCCTGTCCTGTGTCCTAAGCCTACTTCATGTCCTGTGTCCTAAGCCTACTTCTATGTCCTGTGTCTAAGCCTACTTCTATGTCCTGTGTCCTAAGCCTACTTCTATGTCCTGTCCTAAGCTACTTCTATGTCCTGTGTCCTAAGCCTACTTCTATGTCCTGTGTCCTAAGCCTACTTCTATGTCCTTTGTCCTAAGCCTACTTCTATTCCTGTGTCCTAAGCCTACTTCTATGTCCTGTGTCCTAAGCCTACTTCTATGTCCGTGTTTCTAAGCCTACTTCCATATCCTGTGTCCTAAGTCACTCCATTGTCCTGTGTCCAGCCTAACTCTATGTCCTGTGTCCTAAGCCTACTCTATGTCCTGTGTCCTAAGCCTACTTCTATGTCCTGTTCCTAAGCCTACTTCCATGTCCTGTGTCCTAAGCCTACTTCCATGTCCTGTGTTCCTTAAGCCTACTTCATGTCCTGTGTCCTAAGCCTACTTCTATGTCCTGTGTCCTAAGCCTACTTTCTATGTCCTGTGTCCTAAGCCTACTTCTATGTCCTGTGTCCTAAGCCTACTTCTATTGTCCTGGGTCTTAAGCCATACTCTATGTCCTGTTCTAGCCTACTCTATGTCCTGTGTTCCTAAGCCTACTTCTATGTCCGTGTCCTAACTACTTCCATGTCCTGTGGCCTAGTCTACTTTCCATGTCCTGTGTTCCTAGGCCTACTTCCATGTCCTTGTGTTCTAAGCCTACTTCTATGTCCTGTGTCCTTAGACCTACTTCTATGTCCTGTGTCCTAAGCCTACTTCTATGTCCTGTGTCCTAAGCCCTACTTCTATGTCTGCTGTCCTAAGCCTACTTCATGTCCTTGTCCTAAGGCTACTTCAATGTCCTGTGTCCTAAGCCTACTTCTATGTCCTTGTTCTAAGCCCTACTCTATGTCCTGGTCCTAAGCCTACTTCTATGTTCCTGTGTCCTAGCCTACTTCCATGTCCTGTGTCCTAAGCCGTACTTCCATGGTCCCCAAAGTCCTCCTCCCTCCATGTGTCCTAAGCCTACTTCTATGTCCTGTGTTCTAAGCCTACTTCTATGTCCTGTGTCCTAAGCCTACGTGCTATGTCCTGTGCTTCCTAAGCCAACTTCTATGTCCTGTGTCCAGCCTACTTCTATGTCCTGTGTTCCTAAGCCACTACTTCCATTCTATGTCCTAAGACTACTTTCAATGTCCTGGTGTCCTAAGCCTACTTCTATGTCCTGTGTTCTAAGCCTACTTCTATGTCCTGTGTCCTAAGCTACTTCTATGTCCTGTGTCCGTAAGCCTACCTTCTATGTCCTGTGTCCTAAGCCTACTTCTATGTCCTGTGTCCTAAGCCTACTTCTAGTGTCCTGATGTTCTAAGCCTACTTCTATGTCCTGTGTCCTAGAGTTGTCCTAGTACTTCTATGGTCCTGTGTCCTAGACTACTTCCCAATGCCTGTGTTCCTAAAAGCCTTACTTCTAGTCCTGTGTTTCTTAAGCCCTACT